>NC_071087.1:76215997-76480997 GCF_027358695.1 Spea bombifrons | reverse complement strand
ATATGCCTTTTGACCCCCTATGTGCCACTCTTCCTCCAGAAATGCCTTATACCCCTATATGCCACTCTGGCATTTAGGGGGTTAAAAGGCATATTATGGGGCAGAGTGGCATATAGGGAGGTAAAAGGCATTTCAGGAGGCAGAGTGGGATTAAAGGGGTTAAAAGGCATTTCACAGCGCACTCTGCCTCCAGAAATGCCTTACACCCCCCATTTAACACTCCCCCTCCCTCCTCCAAACTTACCGGTGCTTCTGAGTTGGGGGGGCGCATACCACAGGAGGATCCAGGTCCCCTGCATCCTCCTGTGTTATGCCCCCCTCCAATTTACCGGTGCTCCTGAGTCCCCAGTGCTTAGTCCGGGCAGCGTGTAGAGCTCTACGTGATTGTATCATGTAGAGCTCTACGCGATTGTATCGTGTAGAGCTCTACGCGATTATATCGTGTAGAGCTCTACACGCAGCCCGGACTAAGCACCGGGGACTCAGAAGCACCGGGAAGTTGGGGGGGGTTAACACAGGAGGATCCAGGTCCCCTGCATCTGGTTCCCCAGTGCTTAGTCCGGGACGCGTGTAGAGCTCTACGCGATTGTATCTGCATGTACTGCATGTACCGGGTGTCAGGCGATATAGATTGTGCATTCCTGCACTAAACCCCGAATATAGGCTGCACCCCCACGTTAAAGTCTTAAAGTGGGGGGGAAAGTGTGGCCTATATTCGGGCAAATACGGTATTTTAAAGTAATTTATGTGTTATTTGAGGTTTAATGGTGTATTGGCTTTTAGATACAGTATATGTTGTTGGATCAAGGTACAGAGTATCAGCGTTTCCACCTCTCCTATTAGCTATTTACCCGTGTCAGGGCTTTGGCCTACCTGCATGGTTTTCCTCATGTTTTTTTGCTAGGCCGCACCCACTTCCTCTTAATGCCTCTGAACCCTGTTAACCTCTCCTCTTCCTTTAAGTTGTGGCTATAAATGCTGAGCTGCTTAAGTAGCTGATTGCCCTTTCGTGGTTTCAGGACTTTTCCCCCATATCTAAGAAAGATGGAGGACGGAGACCTTGCATCGAATAGCCACTGTGTTACCTTTCGCCGGCGGGTCTGTCCAGGGAGCTCCGCTGCTGCCGGCCGGCCATCTCGTGTCTCGCTCCCTCGGGTGGGGGCATCCTCGAGGGTGCCCGCCTTCGGGTCCTCCAGCCATGCTCGCCGCCGGGGATCGCCTTCTTCGCCGTCCTCGGCCGTCCTGGCATCTGTCTCTCCTGCCGGGGGGTCCTGGAAGGGTTCTGCTGCCGTCCTCGGTGCACTGGAGGTGCGCACACGTGCACACTGTCATGGCGGCCAGGAATCCCATACCCAGCAACTGCGTACGTCACGCTAGGGGGCGGGCCTTCCCGCTTTTTATCTGATTGGCTGATTATTGCCTGCAGCTGTTTGGCACCAAATTTAAACCCCCTGCTCACTCTAATCTGAGCCCTTGTGTGGTACAAACGTTATCACTGTCTCAGTGTGTTATATTCTGATTTACTGGTTTCCTGACTCCTGCTTTGTTCCTGACTACTCTTTGATCGCTGCCTGGATTGACTTTGGATTGCTTTTTGGACTTTGCCTGTTTGCTGCCTGCCTCGACCTTGGACTGTGACCTGTTTATGATATTGGAACTTTCCTACTGTTGTCCCACTATTCCTCCTGCTACTACCCGTCCTGATATCCTACCATTCTGCATACGGGACCCGTCTCTCATCGAATTGTTACACACTGCTTCCCATTCCAGAATTATTTGACCGTCTTCAGGGTTCTACTGTTTTTACCAAGTTGGATCTAAGAGGCGCGTATAATCTGATACCTATACGTGAGGGGGATAAGTGGAAGACCGCATTTAACACCCGCATGGGACATTATGAATACACAGTGATGCCCTTTGGGTTATGTAATGCTCCTGCAGTATTTCAGGAATTTATCAATTGTATTTTCCAAGACATTTCATTTCAATTCGTCATCATTACTTGGATGACTTACTGATACACTCACCTGCTCTACAATGCCATCGCAGACATGTCCGTATTGTGCTTCAACGCTTGCTTCAGAACCAATTATATGCTAAACTAGAAAAAATGTTTGTATGAAGTCCCAAGAGTCTCATTTTTGGGATTCATTATATCTGCATCTGGATTCGAAATGGATCCCAAGACGCTCTCTGCATTTTCGGATTGGCCTCTACCACACGCTTTAAAACCTCTTCCAAGGTTTCCTATTACAGGAAATTTATCCAAGACTTCTCCAAAATAGTGGCACCCTTCACCAGCCTGACAAAAAAGGAGCTGACTGTCAAAACTGGTCTGAAGAAGCTATTCAGGCATTTGCCAGTTAAAGCACGCCTTTGCCACAGCCCCAGTATTGAGGCACCCTGATGTGAAGCTAATTACGATGTGGGGAATGGTGAACTTTTGGGCATAATTATGGCTTTTCAGGAATGGAGGCACCTATTAGAGGGAGCTAGGAATCCTATCACTATTTTGACTAACCATACAAATCTGGATTACCTGAGCAAAGCCAAGAGACTCGACAAGCTAGATGGTCGTTTTTCCTCTCCAGATTTCAGTTCATTATATCCTACCATCCGGGTTCTAAGAATACTCTCTCCAGACAATTTGTAAATGACACTGATATTAAACTCACTAAGGAACCCATGATAGTTGTCATCACCCCTGGTCTCTTGTATTCTTACAGCTCAAGTAAGAGGTCCGATTCATAGTAAATGGCTTACTGGTACCTTGTTGGTTCCCAAATGTGAAAGGGAAGAAGTTCTAGCCTGGACTCATGCATCTCAATCATCAGGACATCCCAGTGCTCGCCACACAAAAGAGATAATAGGTAGACTTTTTTGGTGGCCTACAATGAATGGGGATTATAAATATTTTGTCGCTTCCTGAATTCCCTATGCCACTGCTAAAAGTTCACACTCTAAACCTGCAGGTTTACCTCAGCCATTGCCCGTTCCCTTGCGTCCTTCTACTCATTTAGCCATGGATTTTATTGTGGAACTCCCTCCGTCCGATGGCAACACCGTTCTCTAAGATGGCTCATTTTGTTCCCTTTCCCAAATTACTTTCCGCTCCTGAACTGGTATTTGTTCAAGAAATAATTTGCCTTCATGGTATTCCCCATCAAGTAGTATCGGATAGAGGGGTTCAATTTACTGCGTTGTTTTGGGAGACTTTCTGCAACTCTTTAAACAAATCTCTGGGTTTCTTCTCTGCATATCACCCTCAAACCAATGGTATCTCAGAAAGAACCAATCTCTAGAACAATTTCTCCATTTATCATCAAGTGATCATCAAGATAATTGGATTCCATTTTTGCCCTGGGCTGATTTTTCTAGGAATAATTCTATGCATGAATCTTTTAAGATTTCTCCTTTCTTCTGTAATTATGGTTACTATCCTACGTTGTTGCCAGACTCATTCAATAATACTCTGGTACCGGCCTTGGACCAAAATGTTAAACAATTACCTCCTCTTTTGAACACGGTCCAGCAAACTTTATCCATGACACTAATATCTATAGGCAAGCAAGTTAATCGTCATAGCCGACTGGCCCCTTCTACACGAACGGCAATAAAGTGTGGTTACCCACTAGGAGCATCAAACTTAAGGTTCCTTCCATGAAGCTTGCACCACGTTATATTGGCCCGTTTCGTATTGTCCGTAAGATTAACCCTGTCACATATGAATTCCTTCTTTCCTTCTTCCCTTAGGATACCTCAAACCTTTCATGTCTCTCTACTTAAACCTCTCATATGCAATAAATTCACCAAATATACCCCGCGTCCCAAATCTATCATGGTTGATTCTCAAGAAGAAGATGAAATCCAGTCCATTCTTGACTCCAAAAGAGTTTGGAATTCGGTACGTTACCTAGTGCACTGGAAAGGTTACGGTCCTGAGGAAAGGTTACGGTCCTGAAGAAAGGTCTTGGGTTCCTTCTAGAGATCTGCATGCCCCCGCATTGCTCAAGAAATTCCATAAGAAATATCCGAACAAACCCGGGAAGTTTCGGTCTGCGGCCGGCCCTCAAGGAAGAGGTAATGTCACAACCCCGGGCCCCAGCAAGAACGGGCACGTCAGGCATCGGGGACTCCTCTGAGAGTCTCCGATGCTGGCGGCCGGGTGTCCGTCCGCTGACATCGGGGAGAGAAGGATTGGTCTGCTGGATGCCCGCCGGCGCAGTGACCCCCAGAGTAAAATACTGGCTCTCGGCTCGCCAGAGGCCCTCTCGTCAAGAAGGATGGGCCGCGGCTATACTTCTGGTGTCTATTAGAGTAAGGAGTTCCCTCAGTGATGCCAGCAATGATGTCAAGGCAGAGGTAATGCCCAAATGAAAGCTTGGGCATTTCAATCTCCTGAATTTAAATGGCTCACTTTGAGCACTGTCACATTAGATTGCTAAACTTGGGGCCATAAATTGTGTCCCCAGTAAGCCAGGTGGGGAGACCAGGCTGTTGATTGACTGCATTTGGATCATAAAGAGAGACACCTGGGAAATCTAATTAGGCAGACTGTAGCATATCAGAAGAAACTATGATCTGGAGAAGCATTCTGGTTATCGTTGACTTAAAATTTTGCTCTTGACAATAATCGAACTAATGCACCAGTTGCCTGAATATGTAGAAGTGTTCATTGACATTATAATGAATGGCTAATTCCTAATTTATTTATTGGCTTATATATTATACACTCCAACTGTGAAACAGCTATAGAAGGGTTTTAACCTGTGCTAATGAACACTTGTAAGTATAATATAAATCAAGGGTCTTTCATCTTTAACAATAAAGGCAGCTACCTATGAAAAAGTTTAATGAGAAAAAGTATTTTGTACAAAAACAGAATTTAAAAATGCATTACAATAGAATATACATCAGGGGGTTGATTCAGGGGTTATTTGGAACAACTGTGGTAAAAGAAAACAGAGTAAGCAGTTCACTGGTCTGACTAGACTGAATACAACGATCATATATTTAACAGAACGAACGCACAGAAAATGCTACATTCAAACCATTGAAAACCCTGCCCCGAAGGCAATTCAATGAGCAGTTTGGCGATTCATACGAAGCATAAAAAAGCGGACGAAACAAGGCAAAATGCTCAGAATTTTCCTCTCTCCCTTATCAATGCTGACACATGTTTCTCATTTGGGGTGAATAACTCAATTACTGAGGAGAGCTCACTTGAGTTCTTTCCTCTCTGCAGCAACAATCAAAACTGTCCTGCCACCTGCTGATGGTACACACTGAAAATTATGTAAATCAATTGAGTCACCTAGAAATCTACTAACAAAAATAAAATGTTTACCTTCAGAGGGTTACAGGGTGCCAGTGCAGTTGTGACACATATTACAATCTACTGTAAAGGTGTTTTGCAACAGCTTGACATACATTATTCACTGCACTGGAGCAGTCGGATTCCCAACCACCCTGCCACTCACTGACAGACCATGTTAACCTTTCAAATTAGCAGCAATCCCTTCACTTCATGTGATACCTGGTTCCTAGATGTGAGCTCAAATCATTTCTGGGTTCAGGAAGCAGTGGTGAGAACGGGTGCACAGCAGATGGCACATAGGGGCACAAAGTCTGACACAACAGTGCTTGCATGCATCATTACACTGGTAACAGAGGCTTTTAAATTTGAGTTCCAACAGATAGACCACAGGGAGTTTTGGGATGTGATAAGTGCAGCAGCATCCACCCTGATTCAGGAGCCCCGGGAGCTGCCTAGGTCGCCTGTTACTAAGCCACCCCTGAATAGTGCTTCTTCCCGCTTTCTGTTCTCCCGTCTTGGAAACCTCTGCTGTGCTCTGTTAGATGTTTCTGTATTGCCATAATTAGATCTAAGTACAGCCCGAGGCAACCAACATACCCTGTAAAGTGTAGCTGAACAGGTTATGTGAGACATGCAGTGTGTTGTTATGCCTCTCAGCCAACAATTTGCATAGTTTGGGTACAAGATACAAGAAATGAACTAGCAGAGAAGTACCATACTTACCATCTGTATATCACACTACCCCTTGAATTAACCCCTAAATTGTGGGTGTGGCCTATATTTCAGGTTGGCAAGCCAGGCTAAGCTCCATGGATCACCTCTGCACTGCAGGACATATCCCATCGTTTAGTGTATGACTCCTGGCTAGATACATACTACCGCATACTGTAAAAGTGTAGCATGCAATTGCCATGTATCCAACCAGCGGCCGCACATATCCTATTTTGTAGACCACTGGCCTTAAACTGCTAACACAGATTTTATTCCCGTCTGGCCCTGCCACAAGGCGTTCTGGCACTCTCTCGATGTTAGATGGAACCAAGGTGACCGCAGTGGGCATGTTTTTCAGAACACATATACATTTCACATGGTACTGACCCATTTATCTAAAGTTCTTCTCTGCAGCATGTTTAATGTATAACAGTATTTGATGATGTTCTGTGGGTTTATACATTGCAAATGCTACAGGACAAAACATTACACTGAAATTAACATGTGACGTGGGAAATTGGCTAAAGGTGGTCCCCCTAGTTTGAATGTCTGTATATATTTCTCTTTATGAGCATAAAATACAGTGTTATATGCTACAATGTAGGTTAACATTCGCAAAAAGGTGGCTTTATCACATTTTTATTTTATTGTTTCTTTTGAGCCATAGGTGGGCTTACTTGTGTGCTTTGGATCATTGCCCTGCTGCATAACCCAACTGTGCCTGAGATTTAGGTCAGGAACTGATGGCTGGATATTCTCCTTCAGGATTTTCTGTTACAGAGCAGTATGTGTTCCCTTATTTATGGCATGTTGGCCAGGTCCCGAAGCGACAAAGCAGCCCCGACCATTACAGCCACCACTGTGTTTGACTTTTAGTATAATGTTTTATTGTGGAATGCTGTGTTAGCTTTAAACCACATGTATTTGGACCTTTGTCTTCCAAAAAGTTCCTCTTTTGACTCATCAGTCACAGAATATTTTCCAAAAAGTCTTGAGGGCCATCAATTTTTTTTTGTCAAAGGTGAGACAAGCCCTTGTGTTTTCTTTTGGGCAGCAGTGGTTTTCGCCTTGCAACTCTCATGGATACCAGTTCTGCTCAGTCTCTTTCTTCATGTGGAATCCTGAACACTGACCTTAACTGTGGCAAGTGAGGCCTGTCGTTCTTTACATGTTAACCTGGGTTCTTTTGTGACCTCCTGGATGAGTCATCAATGCGCTTTTGGAGGAATTTTGGTAGGTTGGCAATTCCTGGGAAGGTTCACTACCAAGTTTTCTACATTTGTAGATAATGACTCTGACATGGATCGCTTGAGTTCCAGAGCCTTAGAAATGGCTTTGTACCTCTTTCCAGACTTATAAACTTGTTCGTTTCTCATCTGTTTTTGTATTTATTTACATTGCGTCCTGCTTTTTTTTTTTTTTAGACCCTTAAGCCTACTTTGCAAGACAGGTTCTGTTTAATTGATGTATAGATTCAATAGGGCTGACAGTAATCTCGCCCGGGTGTGTGCAGTGAAACTCAACCCAATTAAACTTGCAGAATTTCCTAACTAAGGGGCAGTTACTTTTTCACATAGGGACAGGTAGCTTTAGATAGCTTTTTTCCTTCTATACATTAAATCATTTAAAACTGGATTTTATGTTTACTCTGGTTATTTTTGTAATAAAATTAGTTTAATAATCTGAAACATTTAAGTGTGACAAATATAAAGAAAACAGAAGAAATTGGAAAAGGGGCAAATACTTTTTCACAGCAGTGTAAGTCCTCTACATTGTGAAAAAATGCAATAGACAATAAAGCGTCCTGGCTAGAGGCACTGATTCTTGGCCAATCAGTGCCAATAATCCTCAGACCACAGAGCAGGAGGCAAGCTGCAGCCTCTACCTCCGGTGAGCGCTATATATTTTTTTACATTGCTTTAAGGAATGCATAATTAAGTACTCAAAGTTTATGCATTCTTCTGTACTGGGGCTGTCGGGGACATCGTTGTCCCTTTTCATGTAAAGTTGCAGTTGCCCGTTTTCATTGATCTTCAATCTTTATAAGAGACAGCAGAACATATTTCAGAATTCACTGCATTGCCTCGCTGTGCGGTTCTGTCACAATGTTATATATTGTTATATTTTACAAATTCAATCACAGTGGACACAGGATATGCTTCTTAACATGCTCCTTAAATTAAACCAACCTGTAATTAGTTAATCATTTCTTTTTAATCCGCATTACAGGATTACAATAAATCAGGATCGTACCTTGACAAAGAGCTTAGTGTTATAAACCCATTGCTACAGTTGACAATATCTTTTCCAACAAAGTGACACAACATTAGGCCTATAGCTAAAACAGAATTATTGCGCACTGATCGGTTACCATGAGAAATTAAAAATCCAAATATTAAGGGTTACAGACAAAGCACAATTCTGGGTAATAGCAATTTAGTTATTTGATCTTCATTTAGCTAGATAGTTACCCTAAATGCTAATCTCAGAACTATGGCACTAAGATTTGTTTTGACCATGCCTAACTTCTTCTTAAAAAACATTTTTGAATACTGTTTGAACCTATTTAGCCTGATGGCAATGAACATGTTAACTGAATGGAATGCATTTATGACTGTACTGTCTCAGCATTACAATGCATGACTCCTAGCCCTCTGGTAAATAGATTCACAACATCCAGTGCCCAGACATGGCATCATGGAAAAATCAAATGTGTTTCTGGAAGTCCTCATCTTGGGGGAAAAGACAGCAGTCTCTGTGCTATACCCAGTTAAGAATTTTTAAAGGACAGTTTATGTCATGATTGATCACTCCAAGTTAAACCATGAGTCGTATTAAATACAGTTAATTAAAAGTCTATATACCATTTACGTTCTGCAAACCATGATAATACCTTATTCGAAATGAGGTATTCAACTTCATTGGACTACTTTGGCAGATCTACAAGCACGTTTCTAATTTTACCTGTACCACCACAAGCCCTCTACTAGCCACCATCTCAAGAGAGGCCCCTTGCAAGATATAAAAGGTATTCAACCTCATTTGGACTACTTTGGCATATCTGCAAGCATGTTTCTAATTTAATATTTTGTCTTAGTATGTTAGTTTTTCTGTATATACAAAATATATATTTTGGGGACATTGTATATTTTTGGCCAAATGTTGGCGTTTACATTTTCAAATCTTCCCTCATGATCCCCTCCCCCTCTGGCCTCCTACAGCACTAAATCCTCCTCTTTTTTACAAAAATGTCCTTCTCTCTCTTTCCCCTTTTGTAGTATTCCTGTAACACCACAAGCCCTCAGCTAGCCACTATCTTAAGCCAATCACTAGCTCTGTTCATTTTATTCATACATACTCTTTTGGATTCTGAAATTACCGTATTTGCTCAATTATAAGACGAGGTTTTTTTTCTCTGAAAAATACCCCTCGTCTTATAACCGGGGTCGTCTCATAATCAGACCTCAAATATGACTATGAGACTAAGCTCCAGATCCCCCGCAGCGCTGCAGGGGTACCTGGATCATCCTGCCCCCCCCCAACTAACTGGTGCTTCTGAGTCCCCGGTGTGTAGCTGGGGCAGCGTGTAGACGTCTACGCGATTCGCGGGTCGTCTTATAATCGAGCAAATATGGTACTTACCCCTAATTAGTGGTAGAAGAGAGCTATTACTCCATCTTTTCACGTCTCCCTTTGTTTTTCCCGTACTGTTTCTTTAGATTGTAAGCTCACGGGCAGGATTTTCAACTCATGATGTGTTTTTATGTGTTAATGTATATTTGTATGTGTTGGTGCTTTATAAATAAAATAATTATTGGACTCAAGGTTTACTACAGATACCGTATATAGTGATTGGCTGCACATTTTTGTTATTCTGACCTCATTAAGAAATATTAATGAAGTCCATGATGAGTAAAGTGATGCACTGGGGCAGACGCCTTAAATATTATTAAGGCTACACAAAGTACACCACCCTGTTATTTAAAGTCTGCTCCCTTAGGCTATTGTTATATGCTGGCAGTACTCAGGGTAACACACTTTCCATGAATATGAAAGTAACAGCAATCAGTAATCAGATTTTTTCTGTATTATAATGTGCTAGTTTCCTTTAATGTAATGTTGTTCTCCTTTAGTGGAGAACGTTGCTTATATGTAAGCATTACTAAAGTGAAGTTACTCATACTGGTAGAATATATATATAGATAGATAGATCATTTTATAATAAGCAGCGTTTAATATATCTTCTACACCAAGCCAGTGCATCATGCTCATCAGGCCTCACTTTTCTCCAGCACTGACAGAGTTAGCAGCTAAAAACACGCCTTCTCTGGTGACATCACGACCCCAGCTTCCTGCCGTTGTAGCCCCTCGTTGTTAGTTAGTGCCGGCGGGACTGGAGCTTCCCACCAGAAGTAGGGGGTCTCCCGGGGGAGCGGGACAGTTCGGCGTTACCATAGTCACGAGGAGCATGCAAGTATATATTGCCAGCCTGCAAGCGCCCAGTGGTGGGGGATAAAAGGACTGGGATGAAAGCAATATGCTCGGGGGTTCCCATATGTAAGGACCCGTTCGTATAGGGAACATGCAAACAATGAAGCCGCTTTAGACACGGTGTCCATAGATCTTGCGCTGTGACGTGGAAGCCTTTTAAATTCTATACGACTTAATGCAAATGCGGGAAGTGCACTGGTTTAGGGCAATTGATGTCACTGGCAGACGCAAGCGGAATTGGGGCACGTCCAACCGTGGGCCCAGCTGTTGCTGGAGATGTTGCTTCTGTTGTCCATAGCTATGCGATCTACCGATCTTTTGGTCTTCCGTTGCTAGACGATTTCAGGACCAGCTCCTTCACTTTCTAGATGCAAAGCTACTCTCTCATTCTAGAACCCCTGCATTCATTGCTGCCTGTACAGCCTTTTGTCTCTTCCTGGCATCCAGATGATCTGGTTCTTTCCAATGCTCATCTGCAGTTTCTGCTGATGTAAGATCATGGACATCCTGCCACTTCTGGAGGGTAGTTTGTGGTGATCATTCTAACTTAATTGCACCTCCAAGCATGGATTTCAGGGTGCTGTGTTAGCCTCATGATCCTCTTATACAGCATGGGTCAATTAAATGATACACAAAGAGCCTCAGAAGAGTTTTAACCTTGTGGCATGACATCTGGATGAAGGAAAAACTTTGTTTCCAATTAATATTAAAAGCCTTGTCTCTGGGATTCATTGAAAAAGGAAGCTCTGATTGGATCAGTCACATTTCTTTGATGCGTGGATTGGCCTGCAATGAACAAATGCCCTAAATGGCTTCATATACATTGGGATTTTTGATGGCGCTAAAGTTTGGAGAAATTGATCTTTGAGGCCCTTTCGGAAAGACAAGCTGCGATAAAGATGTCTGATCCAAGTTACTGGATGGCATTCCATGGGTGCAAGGGGCATTTGGCGAAGGGTGCCTTACTGCAGCGTTCCAAAAGGTAAATATTGGAGGCTTTTGCTGTTTGACCAATGCTATATTTGTATGTTATTCATGTTTTTCAAAAGGTATCCTGGAGATTGGTTATGCACTATTAAATACTATAGTATTAGTGTCCCAGTAACATTATATATATATATATATATATATATATATATATATATATATATATATATATATAGTATGTGTGCGTTTTCCAAATCAAGTTGCTAAAAGTTTATTTTCAGCCAATTGGGATGCTCAAATGTGATGAGTACAGTTTGCTATAATTTGGAACACGGATGTAAATTTACCTTGAGTGAGTCATGTATTTTGTAAATATATATTAAGTATACGTTATGAAGGGTTACTATGTATATATATCTTCAATTATTTTGGCTTTGGACAAAGATGAGAATCACATTAGTTCACTAAGATTTTCTTGAAATAAAAAGAGGCCATCCCAGAGAGGAGTTCAAAATGCTGCGAAAAGTGCTCAGGGCACTGTTATATTTATGGCCGTATTTACAAGTCTTTGGTTTGTGTTTACCTGCAATTGTGTTCTTGCACTAGTGGTCAGCGGTGTGTATCTCCGCACCCCAAATTGCAGTACAGCTTTTACTCAATTAGAAAGGAATTTGAAGGCACCTTTACCTACAGTTTCTTGTGGAAATACTGCACCTCTTTGGTCCATTTCTAAATAAGTATTCTTACCATCAAAGCAATACTTGATGAACAGAATATGTGGATATTGTTTCAGGCTGCCTGACCATACCTAGCAACAATTCACCGTTCTCATTTGGAATACCCGTTCCACTGAATTGGATGAATATTATAATCACGAATGCAATATACCGAAGAATATTATACCAAAGAAAGCATTCCAAGTATTGTAAACCTGTTATAATGTCTTTTGGCTTTTTTTGTTCCATCTTTTAATTCTTGTAGTAAGCCAGCCAACACCTAACATTAGGTTTGGCCTATGTGCTGCCAGCCAAGTCAATAAAATTAGTTGCATGTAATTTTCCGGATTCAGACAAACCAATATTTGATCCCTGTAAAAGAGGTGGTTTGGCCTCCACAGTTATCAAGACACTTTTGAAGCCGCACTTAGTGTTATCGAGTCACATTCACTATCTTCCATTTAAGAGTTAACCATCCTTTATTCCCCTCACCCTAACTAAAGCAGAAGGACATTCAATTGTCTGCTTTGTAAATAGTGTCAGAGCCTTTATAGGGCTTTGTCTTGGTTAAGCAGCAGATGGTTTTATCAACAGAACATATTTTTTTGCGGTAGAATATCTGGTTTGAAAATACTTTTTTAAATTATGGCTGCCAGCCCACCAGTATTAACTTGGTTTCCCAGGAAACTGGTATTTTTAAGAAGAGAGCAGCAGCCTGACCTGCTGTTTATATTTTCTGTATCATTTTGTCATGGTGTTCCCATCTGATATTTCACTGGCAGATCAAAGATAAGCTTTGAAGCTTAAGATATGACAGCAGAATGGTGGACATTTGTTTTCATTATTAAGGCTTTGTTTTGTTTTAAAATACTGGCCTTGATATTGCTGTAAGAACGCATTTGATCCTAACATTTTTTAAGCATTTTGTATTGTTAAATGAGCATAATGCTACCATAGTTAAAAGTTATATATTTCAGGCATCATATGCACTTTCACCCCTTCTGGACTGATGATACGTCATAAAACAAGGACCTCTGACGTATCTGGTCCGTCATCGTTTAAAACCGCTCACACAATGACCACTCCATGACCCGAACAGCCTTTGGCTGATCTCTGCACATGTGATCGCTTTTACAACCAATCACATGCACAGTTAATGTCCAATGACTTAGGCAATGTATGTAAGCACTTCCTACTTCGTCCTCTGCCTCTATTCTTCTCATTGTGATTGCGAGCTGAAGAGAGAAAGAACAGTGAGAAAACATTTTTACTGGGCCCTAAAGAGTTAATTCTTGTGGTGATTTTGTTAAATAGGGTTAAACTTAAAATAAATGGAAAATCACCGGCTTACAAAGTGGCTTCTAAATTAGGTCAAGTTAACAAATAAGCTTTTTAGTGCTTTCTTTCTCTGCAGACCTAGAACGTGCCATCGTAAGAAGTCATGTACTATCTTGGTGTCATTCCCTACCCAAAAATGACTCTAACAAGAGGGTCCCTTATTCTGAAAGGCCTGAAGCCCTTTGCTAAAGGAACAGTTGTTTCTCCGTTGTTTAACATGGCTGTTACTCTCTACTTTTTCCAATAGGAAAACATCATTGCATGGCTTTATTAAGTGTGCTGAATTGCAGAATGCAACATTGAGGAAAAGTAACTGACCCACTTCAATATGCTTGGAGAAATGCGTTAATAGCGATTGTAATAATAATGTTCCAGGTCCTGGGAACAGGAAGTTTAAAATGGCCATTTTCACTGTTATCTATTTATTGAATCAATAAGCACTATTACAATAGGTTTCATTGTACTGGATTCCAAGGATTTAGTGTGTTTGTCTAGTAGTGTTTTTTTGGGGGGGCTAAGGTGACAACTCAAAGAAATACATAGCAAATGTGGAAGCAGACAATTTGTTTGAAACCTATAATTTCAAAAAGAAAACACCACAGTAGTTTTGTGTTTTTAATGATACATCTGATTCAAAGTATGTTGATTGGTCCCCTTTGAAGAACATAGTCTATTGTGTATAATTTACATAAGTGTTCTTGAAGTACCCTTTTAGAGTTCTCCATAATCTTCTATTGGCTGTTTAACATTTAGTAGGAATGAATGTGAGACTTTTGTCGTGGAAACCCTTGTATGTACATTTAACCAGACTTCAAGCCCTGGACTGCTGCTGCTGGCGGCTGTCTGGAGACCAGGGCAGACTAGCAGATGCCAATAGTAGCCCTTGCTCCTGCTTGCATGTGATTGCCATAGGCTGTGATTGCTGCCTCGCCATGATCATGAGGATGAGAGGCAACGACGATACACTACATAACCAGAACCAGTTTGTGGAAAAATGATTGAGTTTAGGTGTTTCAGCCACACCCATTGCTAACAGTTGTATAAAACCAACACATAGGCCGCCACCTCTATTTGCAATAGAATCGATCGTACTTAAGAGCTCAATGACTTTTGGGTGACTTTTTAGGAAAAAAAATTGGGGAGGGGGGGATTAATTCCCTGCACTAGTTGGTTTATCTGTACATGTAAGATTTCCAACAAGAGACTTGCCTTTCTATATTTTTATACAGTTTGTGTGCTTAAAACTAAATATGAGAGGGAGGAATTGTGCTTGACTATAGCAAAACTGCTAAAAACCCTTTGTTCTTTAAGTGTGTGTATGTGTACTTATATATGTGTGTGTGTGTGTGTGTAAATATACCCTTATTCCTTACAGGGTTAAAAATAAGTTTTCAAAAAATATTGTTTTTTTTCTTACTCCTATCTATTTTTTGCATATTGTTATATTAGCCATTTGTATGTATTCTAGCTGTGTTATCTTAGCCTAATGTACTGACTCATCATACTACCGGTGGTAAACAATAGACTGGCTCATTGTTAGGAACCCAGGGGATACTATGACTATGAAAGTCTGTTGAGGAATGGACTTCATTTTCTCCTTGCTAATCTACATTACTGTATACAGCATTATGTTATTTTTTTATTGTTAAAATTTTTGTTTTTCCGTGGAGCTTTCCTCTTAAACTACTAAGGTGATGCGGGAACAGATGATGTGGCAGCAGAATGGAAGCACTAAGATCTAGCATTACAAATGGAATGAGAATTTAAACCCTTTCGGTTCCAATCATTTGTATGATACATGGTTGAGAAAATGGACCCAGGATGTCTCATATGCGGTGTCACTTTAGTGTCCCCACAATTACAGTGCAGTGGAGGCTGCTGAGCTGTCTAGCAGCGACCCCCCCCCCTTTTCCAGAGGAAGTCACACATGTTAAAACTTTACATGCAAAACTTCTGTTAAAGAGGAAAGACTTTCGTTAACAGTTAAATGTGGAGGCTTCCTCTGAAGAGAATTCTGCAGAACAAAAGTTTGAATATCGGCTCAGGCTTTGAAGTGCAAAAATGTGCTCCACACACTGCACTCAAAGGAGTAATCGTAGAATAGAAATAAGTTTTGGTCCTGATCAAGACCATTTGTTGAAGAGTTTTGCATGCATTTTAAATATGTAGGTGTGTGCAGGGCTTTATCCCCCGGTGTAACTCTCTTGGGGTTGGATATGTGACCAGCCACCATTCCTGATGCACCCTCAATCTTAATAATTAACTTATTTTTGATATTTCTGAATTCTAGTTTATGGTGTACACATCACTACTGAAAACTTTTTATTGTAGGGAAACTTTTGCCGTCAAAGGTTTAACTAAATTAACGAGCATATGTCTTATGCCACTTCTAACGCACCCTTAACAAAGGCTACTGGAAATCAGTAACTTAGCATTAGGTGAGCACATAATTTGAAGAATAATCATGCAGAAAAGAAAAAATATTTCCATGTAATATAAGCATTAGGTGTATTTTTAAAATTGCAATTATATTGCTTATTTTCTCTGAAAACAGTTACATGGGTTTATTTCATGTATAGATCTATACAATATAGGGTTTAGGAGGCATGATGCTTTAAGCATTTGAGAGAAGGCCCTTAAAACTTTAAAAGCAGCATTATCCCAATCTGGTTTATTTAGAGCTTTGTAAACTGATATGGAGCCTGTAGTGCAGGGTGATTGTGGAAGGATAACGTGGTCCAGTAGAGCTAATTAGGGCTGTTACCTTCTAGAGACAGCATTTAGCTGAGCCAAAAATATTTTTCAGTGAGGTCATTTTGCAGTAGAATGCCAATATTTACATTTTTCTATCTTTCCATACTTGTGACACAGTGGCAGGCTCCTTCCTATATTGCAATATCCACATTTTTGTATAATTTAGCCCATAACTTTACTTCTAGCCTGTGCTTCAAAGTTTGTTTAGATTTTCTTTTCACATGATTCAAAAAATGTACACATTTTAGGAAGGTGTTTATTGGAACAGTAAACTCTCGCAGGGCAGGGGCTGTGAGAAAGCTTAAAGGGGAAACTTTTTTTAATTTACTCTTCTGTAGGTGCCATGCTTATATCCGCAGTAGGACAACCAGATACATATCTTGGCTAGACCCTGCCCTAGGTCTGACCCGGGACAGGACCCTACCTGCCCCCTATCGCTTATCTCTGCAGCCGTCATCTACCATGCTGGTCGCTATGAGGTCTGTGCCTGCTCAGTGGATATAGGCTTGTTACAAGGGAGATCTGAGTTCCCCCAACCAGCCCAAGGATAATTGGGACACGGGGGGCCTGATTGCCCAATAGAGTGTCCTTGTCCTGTTACCCTAGTTCAGCGATGGCGAACCTATGGCACACGTGCCACAACGGCACGCCAAGCCTTCAGTACTGGCACGCGCAAAGGTTGCCGACTCACCAGCTATTTTTCCGGATTGCGTTCTGGTGAGCGGCACGAAGGTGTTTCAGGTGGCAGGAGGGCTGACATCAATGCGAACGGCTGCCAATTATAAATTATTATTGCATTGGATTCTGTTATTTGCAGACACATTCTATGCTTAAAAGACAAACATAATTTATACGGCAAATTGATGCACACTGTTGTGGATAGTAATTTTGCCCCGAAAAAACTTCCATTCCATGTTTAATATGCATTGTTGGCACTTTGAGGTCTGCAACTTGGTTTCATGCAGAAAATTGGGCACTCGGGCCCAAAAACGTTTGCCATCACTGCCCTAGTTCCTGCAAAATAGTACAACTCATAAGCAGACTTTGAACATCTGTTTTCTTCTTTTTCTTTTTTATTAGTTGTATAATTGATTTCCTTCTTGTATTTGGTATATCTGTCTTTCAACTACAAACATTTATCCACTTACCGTATTTATCGGCGTATAACACGCACTTTTTTAACTAAAATATTAAGCTGAAACCCTACCTGCATGTTATACGCCGATAAATCCTAGAGCCAGTGGCGGAACTACCGGGGTCGCAACTGCGACCGGGCCCTGGAGTTCTGCCAGTAAGGGGGGGCCCAAGGGGTGCCAAGCGGTTGCTGAAGACGACCGCTCGGCAACTCTCGGGCCCCCCTGACTGACAGAAATTCAGGACTCCTCTGCTGGCGGCCGCCGCCTGCCTCAGCCGCCGCCGCCGCCTGCCTCAGCCGCCGCCGCCGCCTGCCTCAGCCGCCGCCGCCGCCTGCCGCCTGCCTCAGCCGCCTGCCGCCTGCCTCAGCCGCCTGCCGCCTGCCTCAGCCGCCTGCCGCCTGCCTCAGCCGCCGCCGCCTGCCTCAGCAGCAGCCGCCGCCGCCACCTGCCTCAGCCTGCCTCAGCGCTTCAACTCCTGTGTTGGAAGCGTGAGGCGTTTGTCTCGGGTGCCGGCGCTCAGCAGTGAAGCGCCGGCACCCGAGACAAACGCCTCACGCTTCCAACACAGGAGTTGAAGGTAAGTGACCGGGATGGGGTTAGGGAGAGAGAGGGGAGATCCTGAGAAGGGGGGTTAGGGTGTGTGTGTCTGAGTGTGAGTGTGTCTTACTGTGTGTGTGTCTTACTGTGTGTGTGTGTGTGTGTGTGTGGTTTCCCAGATAGCAGTGATTCTGATGAAGTTTTTTTTGTTCAGTTTTTTTGTTCAAAAATGGGGGTGCGTGTTATACGCCGATAAATACGGTATGTAGATTAGTGACTTGCTACCTTTTGTATAGATACATGCTGCTACTTATGTTGGTGTTGCTGTCGTGCGATGTACTTTTTGAAAATATTTTATAATATATTTTTAAGTTTAAAAAAAAAGGGACATTTGGGGTTTGAAGTTCTCAAAAGCGGGTGCACCAAAGTTGTAAAGAGGTTGTATACCCTCAGGCATATGTATATTCTTGTGTCTTTAGCACGTTAATGGAATTTAACCCCTTATATCAGTCGGTTTCCTGTTATATTGTATAATTTCATGGTTTGGATGTGCAATCTACATGTATACAACCACATATATTGCATAGTTTAGGATATATGAGGTTTATAAGTTACTTTTACTGCTTAGTTTTGAATTTGAGATACGATAAGGGAATGGGAAAAATGTACCCCAGCCCCCGGCTTTTAGAGGGGACTTACAGGAACAATGTACTCCCCAGGATAGTATTTTTATTTTATTGCATGATAATTGTGGAATACTTTATTTAGTTTCTGGAATTGGAAAACGAGACTTGTTTTATTTTCCTCCTTTCTTGGCTGATTCTACAGATACCAGGAAGAAGTAGTCCGTAAGCTCATTGCATATGCTCAGTAGCTATCCCTTCGGAGTCACTGAAGCTGCAGTCGATCCCGTGTACGTGTGGCGATGGCACCCATGTGATTGTAATACTGATACTATGAGTTCTTCAGTGCATGTGCAAGAAGCATGTTGTGATGTGCGCCCTCATTTCAGTAGAGGTAGCAGTGTGTGTGTGTGTGTGATAAAATGCGACAGCGGAACACCAGGTAGTAGAGAATGCTTTTAATTGTTTTGTGAAAACCACAGCTTGCGTCTTTTAATAACAACGCAGATGGTTGTCCACTGTGTATTTAAAGCAAGTCTTTCGTTGAGTAATATTAATGTGACATCAGTTAAATTATTGCTGCGTTTCTTTCCTTTTTAAATAAGCTACTAATATATTAGGTTACTGAGGACTACACAAAGTGTTAACAAACGGGACAACGCAAGTTTGAAATAGTTGAAAATCTTGAGCCGAAGGCTATTGGATATTCTCGTTCTAGGCTAAAACTAGAGTCTCATCGATCAGTAGAACTAGTAGGTGATCTGTAAGAAGACTGACCTTTATTTCATAAATATGTGGAAGAGAAGCTCTGCTTCAGAATAGGAAGGATAACATTTTCTGTAAAGCAAATATCTAGAAAATAGATTTTTTTCAGTTTACATATTTTTCCCTGTCATTAGCAATGCGGTCACTAGTATTCAACATTAGAAAACTGTGAATTGTGCATTGCGAGTTCATGTCAAAGTTTTTGGTACGCTCATAGAGCTAACTCTTGAATTTCTAATGTTTTGTATGGTAAGGTATCCTAGCACAAATTTTTAATTAGGGCATTGTAAACGTATAAGCCAATGGAATGGTCCATTCAACAGGAGTGAGTGTAAACTGACTTATTCAGACATAGTTTGTTGGGTATGTTGGCCCTTCTTGAATGATTTAAGAGAGAGCTACAGTGTCCATTTAAACAAGAGGAACGCCATTGTCTATATGGAGGGGCTGGTAGAGCCAAATATTTGAACTGGGCGAACTATTAATTGTGTAAAAAAAAAAAAAAAAGTTTTAAACTTTTTTTCCCCAGTCTGGAAACAAAAAAATCTTAATTAGAGGTACGTATAATGAACGCTGAAAGAAAAATATTTTTATGAAAGTCGGTCTATATGCATAGGTTGGGCTAATGTTGGAAGTCACAAATGGGAAGCTAGAATGAAAGCAGAGCATACATTTTAAATGGGGGGGTCTTAATGATATGAGATGAACCATCCATTCTCGCTGAAATCAGTGTTTTTTTTTCTAGATATTGCTTTTTTTTGGTGGGTGTTGCAAGAATACACTGTGGAAACAGGAAGTCTTTGTAAAACTGGGCTGAAATGTCAGCAGCCAGATGTGTGCGAGTGCAAACAAAACTCGTGTGTGTTTTGTATGCTTATGTTATACAGGCAATGAGCAATCCACCAAAAATGCGTAAGTTTGACATCATGAATTCTTCTGTCTCTCAACCCATGTAGGTATATATTTATGTGTTTGTGCCACCTCTGATGAAATAATAATCCATTGATGTGTTCTTTTTGGAAAACAGATGTCCAGGCTGCTAGATTTATTAATTTGGTAGTGATGGTGACTGGCTTGTGAAATTGTGCTTACATATTTGATCTGTATTAACCCTTTAGTAACTGAGGACATGGACACTGCGTAACTTTATACCAGCATGTGCCCTGGACTTAACATAACGAGTGCTCTGTTTACTACTGTGGCATGCTAGATAAGTGCCATGTTATATGAAAGCCAACATTATACAGTGCAGCACAACAGTTCCTGTTATTTCCTGTTTTGTTAGAACGTGTTTTGGCGGATTATTAATATGTACGTTTAGAAGTGCAAACTCTTTGTTGTTGAAAAGGGGACTATGACCTTTTTACACATATGCTGGCGTGTGTGTGTTTATCTTTGTTGATGTCTGGTTTATATCTATAGCTTGTACTTTGGAAGATCTATCTTTTGAAGATATTTAGATTAAATGTTTGTTTCATAAAAGCTGAGGTCTCCGGGTGCATGTGGCAAAACTGTGTTTCTTAATTTTCCTGTGCCTGAGCCAACAAACAATAAGCAGCTAAAATTGGGGAGAGAACTTGTATACATATGTATGTGCAGAACATATTTTATTATATATATTATTTTATTTTGCACCCTATCTGATTTTATGCATATTTCTGGATCCTAGGATTATTACATCTTTAACCGAAGCTTATATTAGTTAAACGGCACCCAAGTGAAGAATTGACGCACAACTTCACAAAGTGCCACTAAACCTAAATGCTCCCCAAGATTCTACAATGCGTTCAATGTCACATTGATTTAGGGTAAAAAAGCAGAATGGTTCTTTTGGTGATTGCAGTCTGTCCAGGTTATGTTGCAGCAAAGCATCCCCAAACCATCAATGGTGGATGCATGTAAGAGTCTTCTGAAGGCATCTTCTGCAAGGCAAATAGAGTAGAGAAAGAAAGTGGAGATATGATGTTTGGCGTGTACCTTTTTAATTTTTTCTGGTTTTCTCCCAAAAAGTTCCACTTTGGACTTCATTTTCTCTTTAGAAATCAGTATTTCATGTTAATAACCCCTTGCTTTCCCCGGACTCTTTCTAACAAGGGTGAACAATGACATTTCTTCTGAAACTTGCATCCGCTTATAGGGTCTTGACTGTAATCCTGGTTGGTTTTGCACATTGGTGTTTAAAAGATCTTAGCAGGGTACCCGCTCTGAGAAAAATGTATTATTGTCTGACGCCTTTTCCATTTTATCAGTATGGCTGTGACAGTGATTTGGTAGGGCCCCAGAGCCATCAATAAAACTTTGTATCTTTGTAACTTTCTTTACTTAATATACATTTACAACTCTTTTCCAAAAGGTTTATTTAGTGTATAGAACTGTTTTTAGAGTTTGGGGCAAGTCGTAGTTTTTAAAAGTAATTCTTTTGAAAGTAAGTATTTTACTTGGTAAAGTGTGACTGAACTATGTAATATTTTAACAAATCTACTTAAATAGTTTTCAAATCTCAGTCACAGCAGCTTTTATTGAATTCCCTATTTTAAACCTAAAAACAGTATATATAAAACATTTTTCCCTATGCAAATAGTTTATCGTGATGGAGCTTTTTCAGCAATCTATTTTTTATTGTCTTGTTCCTGGGGTATTGTATTCCCTTCATGTTCCCACCTAATAGTCTTTGCTTAAGCAGGGTTGTTAAAGTACATCTCCACTCGGCTTTCATCTATCTTAGCATAATGGGAGAAGTGTTTGAATGACATCTGTAGATCTGCTATTTTTGCACCCCTAATCCAGCCTTGAGTATTATTGTGACACAATCTATATTTCTCCTCAGTTGTAGGAGCAGTAATAGGAAGAGCCTGGTTGTTGGGTCTCCATCTCCGACTTTGTCAAGGCCACTTTCCCCTTTGTCTGTACCTACAGGTAAGTAGCATTCATTTGTAATATCTTATCAAACCTATTTGTTTTGTCTACCTAGCTTGTAGCTAAAATTGCGGTGTTCTGTTTATATAGATGGCCTATAGCACAGCTCAATATGGAGAGTAATCACACTAACCAGAGGAAAGCCTATCTTTCTGTTTTAAGTAAACACACTATATAAATCCTTCTAACAATGCAAAGCTAAACAAATGGTTTCTTATGCCTCCCAAGTAAATGTCAGAGAAATAATAAATTAAACGCCTTATGTTATGAAGTGGCGACATAGTCCTCTTCCATCTGAAAGCTCTCTCTACTCAAACTGTTCATGGTCTCCACACGCAGAAGTCTTGTATTGCGCTCTGGAAGCAATTCTGCCAGTGAACTTCGTGTGTGCAGGTGAAGCTCCCAGCACTTCGGTAGTTAGCCTGCTGACTTCCATTAGAGTCCTTCTGGCACCGCAGAGCACGTTTTAAAGATTTTAGATAAATTCTAATTTGTACTGTGTTAGTGGTAAATATTTATGACAGATCTTAACATTTTGCCCCGGAATTGCTTTCTGCAGGGGTAAATAGTTACATTGGGATACATATGGTTTAGTGCCATTCCTTCTCCATTGGTGTGTGTGTCCGCTCATAAATAAATAATGATCTTTGAATAATGTTTTGTTTAATAGTAAAGGCACAGTTTAAACACAATGTCATCAAAATGGTATTCAGAGTTACTCAACAACAGGAAAGAATAAGTCAGCCCTATCTAACCATAAGTTACCAGTGTCTCCGGCTGCTCTGTATCCACAGTATACCAATAACCTCAGTGGCCAATATCATGATATAGCATCCATCACTATTGGTCTGTAACTCACCCAAACCTACAAACGATAAAAAACACTAAACTTTCTAGTTACACGCTATTCAAAATAATCTCCAAAAACAAAGCAATATTGGGCACAAATTGCTTGGAGCAGAACCAAGGAGGTGGGGTGTACTTATCAATAGTTTTTAAAATTCTTATATTGATGTATGTTGGTAACATGTATCACCCAACTTTGCATCCAAATAAACAAAATTACCCAACATTTGTTGTTGGGTCTTGATTAGCAAAACTCAAACGATGAAAATACCATCTGGATGTGTGAGGGAGATCACCTTGTTAAAAGTTCATGGTTCATGTTAAGAAAAAGATGGCTTGGCTGCATTTGAAGCCAGAGATGTCTATGATTTGCTAAGAAGTGGAAAATTTGGGGATCTCTTGATACCAAGCCGAGGTCAGGTAGACCAAGAAAGATTTCAGCCACAACTGCCAGAAGGATTGTTCGGTCTACAAAGAATAACCCACAGATAACTTGAAAAACACAGGTTCTGGAAAAAGATGGTATGGTTGTTTTAAGGAACATGATGATACTTGAACAAAAGTGGGCTGCATGTTCGAATTGCCAGAAAGAAGCCTTTACTGCGCCAATGCAACAAAAAAGTTCCGCTTCCAATATGCCCGACAACACCTTGACGCGCCTCACAGCTTCTGGCACACTGTAATTTGGAGGGATGAGACCAAAATAGAGCTTTATGGTCACAACCATAAGCGCTATGTGTGGAGAGGGGTCAACAAGGCCTATAGTTATAACCTACACCTAAATATAAATCCAATTAGAAATAAAAGTGTTTTGCCAGCTCACTCATGTTTGCTTTAAAAATGGCACATATATTACCAATTCTCCAACGGTATGCAAACATGTTATCACAACTGTATATGGGTCAAATTGATAATAGAAGCGGATGGCTTAATTTTTACCTTTTTAGATTTATACCTGGTTTCCATTTTTAGGTCAACATTAATTACTATGGGGATATCTGACCAGTATATGACACTTAGCATAGAGTTGCATAGAGTGGATAAGTCTGTTATATACAGTTTGTATGTTTTAAAAACATCTCTCTGTTGTCCATAGATGAAATATAATAAGTTTGCTGTCTTGATAGTTTTACTTGCAAACTCCTAAATTGATCTGCTTGTTTTCCTATTCTTGACAGCAGGAAGCAGTCCTTTGGATAGTCCAAGGAACTTCTCCACCAGTGCATCTGTGAACTTCCCTTTTGCTCGCAGGTAAGTTGTGCTGGTCGTAGCTGAGTATTTAACATTGGAAAGAAAGAAAGCAATATCCGCTCGTCTTTTTTTTTTTTTTTTTTTTTTTTTTTTTTAGTGATTGGCTTAGTAGGTACAGCTGGTGAAGAGATCTAAGCACTGTGGCAATAATTTGTCATTCTCTTTAACTTTGTTTTTCTTCACTTTACCTGCCATTGTTTGCTGATTTGTTCCTCTCCATTGTCCAGTATTGTGTAAACAGTTTGTTTTAATGAGTGTTACACCTTTCTTTGACAAATGTCCTCTTTGTTTCTTCTGATGCTGCCAAAAACTGTTTGCAGTCATGGGCCTCGTGCAGACAGGTAAACACCAAGGGTGTGGGGAGCCTTGAATTTGCACCTTGCAGTTTAAAATTGCATGGATGTTCATCATTTTCATTTACAACTCCATGCATGTGAATTTGTGGAATTAACAGAGGATAAAACTGTTAACCGTAAAAGCCAGAGCGTGTTATCCTAAATTTCTTTATGCATGGGATTTACAGGCTCTCTTGGTATTATATATATCCTTCTAACCGAAAGCCAGTGATGTTATCATATGATCATTTCAGACATCTAAACCGATACTTAATGCATGTCTTAATGGATTGCCTTGTGTGTGTGAGGCATGCCATCAGAGGTGGGAAAAAAAACAGATGTTGCTAATGCCTTGTCCAATATGAAGACAAAATGAATGGCCTAAGCTACAGTCTTAAAGAGTGTGAACAATTCTTTTTTATATTTTTTTTCTCTTTGTTTACTGTCTGTCTTCAGAGCTGATGGGCGCAGATGGTCCCTGGCATCTCTTCCTTCCTCAGGATATGGAACCAACACTCCAAGTTCCACTCTTTCGGTAACTTATGTAATTTTCATATTATTGAAGTCATGTCATTAACCTAAAGAGCCACAGGGAATGGTATGGTTACTGGGGGAAAATTTGTGTTTATGCTCCAAATGCTTTCAATTCTACTAACAGCATGTATTATGATTTTAGTGTGAGTGCATTATGAAGCACGTGCCCATCCAAAAAAGATTCATTAAAAAAAAAAGAAATAAGTGATTTTATCTTGTGGGTTTATTTACGAAATATTTATTTACGACATAACTTAAAAGGTTCCAACCCTTATGATCTGCTACAGGAAGAGTTTGGCTGGCCATGTATAATGTGTAGTTATGGAGACTAATTTACATACTGAGTTATGTTTTATACTGGGCCAGTTTAGCCCTTCTTTCTGGAGAAACCTGCCAGTGTAGACCCTTTATAATGAATGGTGAAGTGATATTGACATGCCAGGGCTGCCATAGAGTTTCTAGAGCCCTTGGCAAACCATGTGTCCAGTGACCCCTGTTGCATGTACATGCTTGCTAACATAGGGGATAATGTGTTGGCACCTGGTCCTTAAGACTCCAGGTGCCTGTGTAGCGTGCTTACAGTCACGCCAACGTTCCTTTTTTGGCTATGACGCATGAGTGTACTGGTTAGTAGAAGATGTGTTTAGCCAACAGCATGTCCTGCAAGCCAAGTTGTTCAGACACAGGGAAAGAAGGAAAAGGCGTAGGGGGATTATGATAAATTTCAACATGCATATTAATTTAAAGGGGGCACTCAGCTGGAGTGTTCCTTACTGCAAGCGTTTGGATGTAGAGGCCTTTATCAAATATGTGGCTGCTTTTCTCTGCAGTCTTCCTCTTCATCCCAGGAGAGGCTGCACCAGCTGCCATTCCAACCCACTGCAGACGAACTACACTTTCTCTCTAAACACTTCCGGAGTACAGAGAGTGTCACGGATGAAGAAGGGAGGCATTCACCCTGCATGCGTCCACGATCCAGAAGCCTCAGGTGTGTAGTGAAAGCTCTCTCTCTTCTATCCGTATCCATATCGTTGTTTCTTAACATATCTCTTTTAATATGAGAAACTGTCATTGCTTGACTATTAAATAATTTGGTACTGGAAAAAAAGTGAATATCTGCATATCTTTGTATTGGTTTATATAGGTAAAGTACTAATAATATATTATATAGATATAGTACCAGGGGCGTACCTAGAGTATTTGGCACCCGGGGCGGATCCTGTAAGTGCCCCCCCCCAAATGTAAAGACATCTACAAAATTATGTTGGCAAGAATATTTATTGCACCAATTTGTAAACTGTATGTCAACTGTAAACAACAAGAAATCTGAAAAAATAAATTACTAACTTATAAGTAAAATAAATACATTTAAATAACATTTACTGAACATATAATAGTGCTTGACCTGACCAGCACACAAATTACACACACATAGGATGTGCCATCTTTGCCCCCAAACAGCCCAGCATGAGTCAGCATTGTTCCAAAACAGCCGAGTGTACTCCATCTTTGTCCCATAAACACCCTGCCTGTGCCATTTTTGTCCCATAAACACCCTGCTTATACCATCTTTGCCTTTTTGACAAATCAACTATACACCTATGATTAACACAAACACTTTTACAGTCCCTCACTAATTCACTTTCATTCACGCAATCATTTATTCTTTCACACAAATTTACACATATTCATTGATGCATTCTCACAAATTCATTAATTCTCTCACTCATTCACACAATTCATCCACATATTAATCCATTCATTTTCTCGCTCTCATTCTGACTCTTTATTTCAATATTCTTGCTACCCTCCTTTCTCCTTACCTACCCATTCTCACCCCCTTCTGCCCTATCTACCCCTTCTCACTCCATTCTCCCTATCTACCCCCTATCCCCCCATCTCACTCCCTTCTCCCGATCTACCCCCTCCTAACTATCTACCCTCTGCCCCCTTTGAAGTTCACTTACCTTTCAGGATTCCTGCGGTGGGGGTGCAAGGCCTCTGTCTCCCAGCTCTGCCACTGTATGGAACAGTATAGAATGATGGGAGTTATGATGTACTTTAGAGTATAATTATAATGAAAAAGACATTGGAAATGGTACAGCATAACACCCATCACTCTCACACATTTACCAATCCACAGATTCCACACATACCAATCCACACATACCAATTCACAGATTCCACACATACCAATCCACAGATTCCACACATACCAATCCACAGATTCCACACATATACCAATCCACACATATACCAATCTACAGATTCTACACATAACAATCCACAGATTCCACACATAACAATCCACACATATACCAATCCACAGATTCCACAGATATACCAATCCACAGATGCCACACATACCAATCCACTCTCACTGTCACTCAGTCTTACTGAATGATTTCCTACCTTCTTTTCTACCTCTTTTCTTCTTACAGCAGTCTTCCTCTTCGCTCCTCTTCTTCTTCTGTCTTCTTCCGGGTCAGAGGGCACTGTGGGCGCGGCTTCAGTGCGGCTGGGATCTGACAAAAAACCCCGGCGCACAGCAGCAGTTGCCGCGCGGATCGCAAGAGAGCGGTATCGGAGGTCTGTTAAAGACCTCCGATACCGCTCTCTTGCGAGCCTGCTCCTCCAGCGGCGGACATTACTGTCCGTCTCTGGAGGGGTGCCGGGTGCTGGCAAGTGGGCACCCCCCTGATGAGCGGCACCCGGTGCGGACCGCCGCCCCCCGCTAGGTACGCTACTGTATAGTACTAATAACATACAATCCGTTTTGAGATTTACCATGAAAGAAAACATTCATATAAATGTGTGAAACGTCTACAAACTGATATGAGAAGCAAAATGAGAATTCAGATCCACATCACCAAAGTATATTTTTATTTTTGTCATATATAGCTAGATGCACATTTAACCTGTACATTTCTCTCTCACTGCAAATTTACCCCTTAAGCCAACCTCAACACTTTTATCTTCCAGCCCTGGTCGTGCATCAGGAAACTTTGATAATGAGATCATCATGATGAACCATGTATATAAAGAAAGATTTCCAAAGGTAAAGAGGTGAACCTTAGCTTAAAAAGAGCCCCACAGTTTGTGATGCTCATGCCTGAAAAAGAACCTTTCTTTTAAGATTTCAATATTCTACAAATATAAAACCAGTATGACAGTAACTGCATGGGGAGCTTATTTGCTTTGTTTCTTTAAACTGGAGCGTTACGAGGTACTTTGACTTGGACATTTGCCTTTGTCCTAAACCTTTCAGGCCACAGCACAGATGGAGGAGAGACTGCATGACATTATCACAAACTTTTGCCCCAACCGGACATTGCCACTTTCAGATGGTGTCCTGGGCTTCATCCACCACCAGATCATAGAGCTGGCTCGAGATTGTTTGGATAAATCCATGGGGGCGCTGGTCACCTCACGATACTTTGCTGAACTTCAAGAGAAGCTTGAGAAAATGTTACAAGACGTGAGATGCTGTTATTTCTATTGTTGCGTGCCAATCAAAAATGAATGCAATCTGTAATGGGTGGTGTAATTTTAGTGGCATGATATTAATGCATTTAGAAATATATTTGGCATTCCCAGTCTCTGCATCCAGTAGCCTGGCTGATGAGCTGCTATTGAAACTGATTTTTAAAGTATATAGTAATACTTTCAACAAAGTCTGTACACATATATAGATGTAGTGGAATTGGCTATATATTTGTGTAGGTATTCAGTTATGAGAGCAGCAATGTAAATTTATATCCCACATCGTGAAGTAGAACTTTTGGATGAATTCCCGTGGCTTTATGTTTAGGTGTTACTATAGCAGTTTGACTAATTCCGAGTAAAATATTACACAGCTATTGAGGATTTAATGTGCAGTGATAAGTGGGGGGCAGTGTCTTTTATTTAGTTGTGCAGATTATTTAACCCCTTAATGACAAAGCCTGTACATGTACAGGCTCAAAATGCATTGTTTTCAATGGGTTTAGGGACCGCCCATTGTCCTTAAGGGGTTAAAATATATAATACATACATTCATTTCCTGCTTTTCTATTGTAGGCATACAATCGTTCAGAGGGAGAGGAAGTTACGTTTATTGTCCAACTGGCAAGAAAGTTGCTGATGGTCATTGCCAGACCTGCAAGACTTCTGGAGTGTCTGGTAATGAAGCAGATTTCATTTGGTTAAGCTAGTGGTAGACATCCTCAGATTCTACGGAGGATATTTCCAAGGTCTTTGAATTGCTGCTAAAGTTACAAATCCGCTTGCGCCAGTTGGCAACTGCAAATAGAACAAGACATATATTAGTACAAATATCTTTCAGATGTTCATATAAATAAATTGAGATTTTTGGATCAATCAGGTCGTGCTCATGCCTTCATTTCATTCTGCAAGTATAGAGGTTTGGGGCGTTAAAGGAACAGCTCTGACATAAAAAGACATGGTTGTTATTTTAAGAGTTGCTTTTTTTACTAAAACAAGCGATGAAGTACAGTACATTGCAAAGGTTTTGAGCAGATGTAAGGAAATGCTGTAAAGTAAGAATGCTTTCAAAAAAAGACAGGTTGATAGTTTATTTTTTTTTATCACGTTATCACATAACGTCATCACATAATACAATGAACAGTGATTTAAAAGAAGAAGAATCTTACATCTGATCACACCAAATCGAATCAATATTTGGTGTGACCAAGATTGGCATGACAGCATTGATTCTTCTAGTTACACTTGTACAGTCAGGGATTTTGTGGGCATATAGTTAGGTTTATAACGAAACAATTATATTATATAGGTGCTAATGATCATTAGTTTAATATGTAGGTTGAAACGCAATACTTACCTGAAACAAAAACCGCTGTAGGAAGAATGAAACTGGGTGAGGAACGGCCAAACTCACTAATGAGGTGAGGTTGCTAAAGACCTTTTTATGTCAAGTCATACACTATGGCAAAACTAAGCATAGCAACACGACACATGGTAGTTAAGCAGGGTCAGCAAGGTCTTTCCCAGGCAGAAATTTAATGGAAGATGAGGATTCCCAGAAGCTATTTTCAAGAACCACAAAGAAAAGGGCAATGTTGAGTGGTTGGCCAATGAAGCATAGTCGAGCAGATGAAAGGCACATGATGTTTTTCACAATCGGAAGATGTCAAGCATTGGCAGAAAACTACTACCTGTTACGTCTGGTCAAAGGTAGTCTTCATGAAAAGCCATGCCTCAGACGTGGAAACAAGTGACTGAACTATTCATGAGAACACAGGAACTTGGTTGCAGGAAAAAATGGCAGCAGGTGCTCTATTTGGCTGTAGACACAGCAATTTGCTCACCAGAGGGCTATAGAGTGGGACAAGGAGTGAAGTGTGGTGAAGGTTCCTTGCACGTTCGGAGCTGCATTTCTGCAAATGGAGTTGGGATTTGGTGATAATTAATGGTCTTGTTAATGCTGAGAATTACCTGCAGATATTTATCTATCAAACACTGCCATCAGTGAGGCATCTGATCGGCCCCAAATGTATTCCCCAGCATGACAACGACCCCAAACATACAGCCAAAGTCTTTATAAGAACCATCATCAGTGTAAAGAAGAACTGGAAGTGAAGATGTGGTATCCACAGATCATCTGGTCTGTGTGGAATTACATGGAGAGAGAGAAGCAACTGGGGCTGCCTAGAATTCTGATTAGTTCTACAACGTGTTTGGAACTACCTACATGACAAATTCCATAAAAAAAAACGTGAGCAAGTATAGAGTCATCTGAAACAGAAAGTACACCCTCTTTAAATGCTATGGTTTTACATCAGTGCATAACAACAATGATCTGTTCCTGGTCTACAAATTAGTCTATCATTCTAAAGTAAGAAAGATTATCCAACAGTGGAAAATATTCAAGACAGTTGGCAGGTTTCCCAGGAGTGGACATCCCAGCAAATTCACCCCAAGGTCAGACTGTGCAGTGCAAATTGTAAAAATCCCAAGAGTTACATCTCGCTCTCTAAAGGCCACAGCCAGCATGTTAAATGTTAAATTTCATGATTGTACAATTCTAAACAAACCAGAAGACTTTTGGAACTGTCATTTTGGACAGATGAAACCAAATGCCATAATGCACAGTACCACCTTTGGCAAAAACCAAACACAGCGTATCAGACCATCTGTCAAGGACCTGGGAACCTTGCAGACCATGAACTCCTCTGTATACCAAAGTATTCTAGAGTCAAATGTGAGGCCATCTGCCCGACAGCTAAAGCATGGCTGAAATTGGGTCCTGCGACAGGACAATGATCCCAAGCACACCAGGAAAGCTACGACAGAATGGCTGAAAAAAAGAAGAATCAAGGTACTGCAGTGGCCCAGTCAAAGTCCAGATCTCAACACAATTGTAATGCTGTAGTGGGACCTTGGGAGAGCTGTCCATAAACAAATAACCGCAAACCAAAATTCCTCCACAATGATGTGAGACTGTCACATCATACAGAAAATGATTACATAAAGTTATTGCTGCTAAAAATAGTTTTTCAAGATATTGAATCATAAAGTCTATATTTCACACATGGCTTCTCTATTTTGGCTTAATTTTTGTTGACTATGTCATGTGTTATTCATCTGAGGTTGTATTAACTACCGTATTTGCTCTATTATAAGACATGGTGCAAATGCTCTCACAAATATCCCTTGTCTTATATTCGAGGTCGTATTATAATCAGACCCGCTGTAAGGGACCTGGATCCTCATCTCTGGCAGCCGGTGGAGTTCTGTGCGCTGTGTGCAGGCAATCTCCACTGCTGTCAGCCCTTCTTCCGGGGCTTCTATGATGGAGCGCCAGTATCACATGACCTTCCACTGCTCCACCATGAAAGCCCCGGCAGAAGTGCCGACAGCAGCGGAGTTTGCCTGTGCGCATCACACAGACGACCTCTGCTGCTGCCGGCACTTCCGCCCGGGCTCCAATGACAGAGCACCGGCGTGACATGACCTTCTGGTGCTCAGTCATAGAAGCCTCGACGGAAGTACCGACCAGCAGCAATGGAGGTTGTCTGCGCGCATCATGCAGACCTCCACCGGCTGCCCCCTCTAGACACCAGGGAGTCTGAAGCGTGGGGGACAAGTCTAGGGATGCATTGGTAAGTCGGTGGGGGGTATAATGGTTTTCTGGAGGGAGAGTGGCATATTGGGGGTTAAAAGGCATATCAGGAAGGCAGAGAGTGGCATATAGGGGCAGGGTAGCAGGCTGTGGGGCAGATGTGCATAACTGGGGGGAGGTTGGCAAATAATATAGAAATAAAAACCAAAAAAATCACTTTTCTCAATCATAGTTTATATTAAATGGGAACAAATATGTTACATGTGAATTAATATTTACTAGTAAACTTTTTTCCTGTAGGGTAGTCTTATATTCAGGCTTTTTCTTTTTTCCCTAAATTAATATTCAAATTTTGGGGGGTTGTCTTATAATCAGGGTCTTCTTATAATCGAGCAAATCCTTAGCAGATCTAAACATTACCGGAACAGATTTGTTATGTAAAACCTTAGAATTCAGAGAGTGTACGTTATTTTTTTTACACCACTGTATCTAGAAGAATTGATTTTTTTAGACAAAAGGGGATCACACCAAATATAGATTTTATGTATTTTTTTTCCTGTTATTCACTTTGCATTTTGTTAAATTATATTATATTTGTGAAACAATTCTTTACAGCATTTTTCACACTTGCCTAAAACTTTTGCACAGTACTGTATGTGTGGGTTTTCTTTCACATGAAAAAATTATGTAATAAATATTAAAGATATTTAAGGCACCATTTGCATTGTTCTTTATTTATGATTTTACATTCATTCTGGATCTAGGAATTCGATCCAGAGCAGTTTTATCATCTTCTGGAGGCTGCTGAAGGTCATGCCAAAGTTGGCCAGGGGATAAAGACTGATATTCCCCGTTACATCATCAACCAGCTGGGACTTACTAAGGACCCTTTGGAGGGTAAGGAGAGTGAAAACGTATCATATTTATCTCCAGATATAGCACAAACAATTATGACCACGCAGACATGACCAGTATGGAAGCTCATTTTACTTATATCCTTTTGTTCTAGGGGTCTAAGGTGGTTGAAATGCAAACTTTATTTTGTTCAAGTAGGACCTGAATTTTATGTTTTTATGTATGATTTTAACCTATAATGAATTTCAGCAAAATGGGGTACATCTAATAAAATAAAGGGTTTTGATTGGATAACTAAACAGATGTGTGCTTTGGACAATTTGTTGCTATCAATATATACCAACAGAGAACAAAAAAAATTTTTTTTTGTCCTTTTACATCTATTAATCTGCAGAGATTGTCCAACTGGAGCACTATGATAATGAAACCACCCTGCAACTGGAGCATGAAGACTTCCAAGATGTGAGTAAAACTTTGATGCTTCAGTTAATGCGGTCAGTGCCACAAACATCATTATCTATATAATATTAAGGGAGCTTGGAGCATTTTATTGGTTTCCAGAATAAAGTTTTAGCAAATTTTCCTTCTAACCAGTGCTCCAAAATGCATTTTTTTTTTTTTTTTTTTTTTAAATCCACGGTATTTTTTTTTTTACTTCATTTCAGGCATCTGTTTCCAGCACCCCTTCCCGAAAGAAACCCGGAGAGAACGACTTTGAGGCAATCAAACTTATCAGCAATGGGGCTTATGGGTAAATGTAAAGCATAATATTACAAATTACAACTGCAAAATGTAGTGGGATGCACTATTTGTGATTCTAGAAAGCAAAATATTCAGTGGCATTCTGGGATGACAAGTGTCTTGTTGGTGTCTGCAAATGAGCATACAGCCCAGTTGTTTGAGAGTGCTGCAAAAATGGTAAGAATAGAACTTTATGTATACATTTCCTAGGGTTTTGGCTAAGTGAGACTTTAGCGATGCCAAAATTAAAGTAGGTAGAATAACTAACTGGTTGTAAATTTTAAAAAAGGATATTTTTGATTCAACTTTTTCTCAATTAAAGACTTAAGCTCTTGCTATTAGTAGCAAATGGATAAAAATTACATATTTTAACACTGTGGAAGAAAATAAACTATATATCTGAAGTATCTTAATTGCCAGGGTGTCTTAAAAAATGTGAAAAAGATAGAAGACTGAGCCATTCTCAAACTGGTCCAGCTAAACTATAAATTATTATCACTATACAATTACTTTATATCCTGAGGCACCGTTGCAGTGAAGGGAAAGGCACATTTACAATTACATGAATAAGTATGCAATAGGAAGACCTGCTCTTGTGAAATTTAAAATATCATGTCACTGGCGCCAGTTTGGATTATGCAGTGTCCTCTTGGCCCTGGTCACTGGGTTGGCCTCCTCATAATAAACCAATTTCACAATTGTCTGTGTGTGTAAAGTCAGCTGTATCTTTTGCATAGGTCATACAACTTTTTTTTAATTTTTTTATAGTGACAGCTTTGATTTTACTAGACAATCGTATTAAAGGTATATACCGTATTTGCTCGATTATAAGACGAGGTTTTTTCCAGAGCAAATGCTCTGAAAAATACCCCTCGTCTTATAATCGAGGTCATCTTCTAATCAGACCTCAAAAAAATGTCTGCTTCGGCCGTGCTGCTTACCGGGCTTTGGTCGCGAGCAGCGTCTCTGCTACTAGCAGCTGGAGAACAGGAAGCTAGCAAAGTCCTCACATAACCCTACCTCCCCCCTCCTTCCTCTGGCGGCGGGGCCAGAGAAGTTGCTCGCACAGCCGGGCCCCAGCAGAAGTCTGCGAGTGGGAGATCTGCAGTTCAGGTAAGGGGGTGGGGAGGGTTTTTGAGCACGTATGTGTGATTAATGGAATGAATGAGTATTTAAATGTTTGTGAATGTGTGTGTGATAGCATGGATGTGTAAGGGGGGTGGGGGTGGTAGCATGACATAGGGAGGCTGTAATCACACTACTATCATCCCCAGGTTCCAGCATGTACTGGCTGCCTTGGCTTGATAGGAGTGTGATTGCTTTTAGCAGTTATATACATATATATACCTCCAGAAATGCATTTTAACCCCCTATATGCCTATCTGATGATAAGGCATATCATGGGGCAGAGGGGCATATAGGGGGTTAAAAGGCATATCATGGGGCACAGTGGCATATAGGAGGGTATAAGACATTTCTGGAGGCAGAGTGGCATATAGAGGGTTAAAAGGCACATCATGGGGCAGAGTGGCAAATAGTGGGGTATAAGGCATTTCTGGGGGCAGAGTGGCAAGCCTGGGGGCATATGTGCATAACTGGGGGGGCCAGGTTTGGCAAATAAAAGGAAATTAAAAAAATATATTTTTCTCAATCATCTTTTATTAAATATGAAAAAAATAGTTTACATGAATTAATATTTACTAGTCTTATATTCAGGCTTTTTGTTTTTTTCCTAAATTAATATTTTGATTTTGGGGGGGTCATCTTATAATCGAGCAAATACGGTAGTTATGCAAGGCATAACTCCCTCTGTTGGAATGATGCCTGTGCAAAACACGAAGTGCAAAAACTCTGTTCAGGCTTCTGTAAGCCCTTCATAAGGGAAGATTGCCAAGAGTGTTCAACTGTGGAAATTGTTCCCTTTCGCTTGTCCAAGCAGTAACTGAAGAAGTCTTGTCCTTAAGGAACTCTGACTACCATTACTCTTTAGTTGTTGGCAAGATCTAATATTATATATCTCCACAGTGCAGTTCACCTGGTCAGACATAAGGAGACCCGGCAGCGTTTCGCAATGAAGAAGATCAACAAGCAGAACCTGATACTGCGTAACCAAATCCAGCAAGTGTTTGTAGAGAGAGATATTCTAACTTTTGCAGAAAACCCCTTTGTAGTCAGCATGTTCTGCTCCTTTGAGACACGGCGCCACCTCTGTATGGTGATGGAATATGTAGAAGGTGTGTTTAGAGCTTTTTTTCAATATGATGCTTTAGCATTTTTTTACATGCTGCTGCTCACATTAACGGACACCTGCTTCACTATGAACAGAACGCGTGTAAATATTGTTGTTAACATAGGAGATGTTTTATTGTGAAATTATGGAATTTTATTGATTGATTTTGTCTGTAGGAACCATAATTAGGCCTGTTTATCTGTTGACTGTTTAAAGATTGGTATCACCCCAACTAGTCTATCTGTGTCAATTAAAGAGTGCCGTGGGCATTAGTAAGGATCTAATTAAAATTGATTTGGTGAGCCTTCCAGACCAATACACCTGCCCTAATACAATGTAATCATACTTCGATGTCCCTAATAATAATAATATTAATAAACAGTATAAAGTCTCTGGCCTTACATTGTTTGAGAACTGTAAAGGCTATTCTTCCCATCTTTTGAAAGTAGTCTGTCACTCCAATGATTCCACAGTGGTTACACAATACAAAATTATTGTAATGCAAAAGAACAAATGCTGATGTATAAAGATATACAGATTGACTTCTTTGAAGGAAATGTACATCTACAGATACATTTTGCTCTCTTTCGGCTTGAAAAGGAAAAATTGTAAAACGTAGGTGCCATAACGAAAATCAAAGTGTAATATCACAATATATTGTAGTTTAAGTTTATGTAGCATAAAATGTTCTCATCTGGTTGGTTGTTTTTTTCTGTGATTGTTAATAATTTTTGCTTCACAGTGGTGAATACAGCTATAATGTGAAAATAGTCTATTGTCAATGTGGGCTTGGGGGGCTGATTATGTGCCTTCTTTTGAAAGAATTGTGTTTTTTTTCTGTACTAGCACAGCCAACACTTCTGCTCTAATGACTTTGTGTTAAGTGTACATCTAGGTAGTGGTGAACAAAGAGGGCTGTAGTTAAACCTTGACACCAATACTACAGAATAATGTATATTAAAGTATTATGCAATTACCTTAATAGTCATTCTTTTAAAATAAAGCATTTGCCTGAGGTAAATTGAAGCTGCTCTCTTCCTCTGCGACCTGAATATTTTTGCCGCTAGTTTAAGGAGCAAATCATTGGCAGGAAAGCACCCCTTAGAAATCCATGGGAGTGCTTCCTGCACAGAGCTCGAACAGACCAACTGGTTTGCCAAGCCAAGTGTTGGAGCTTTCTGAAGTATTTCATAGGGGCAAATGCAGAAACCCTTCATGTAATTTCAATGAGGACCTTGGGTAAACATAAAGGTGGCATGCAGCTATTAAATGCACTAAAGTGTTAATTAATTGTAAACACCATCACAAGAAGAAAGTCATAGGCTGCAGAGAAGAAATCTGCCACTTCATTAGGCAGGTCCATTAATTATAGGTTCATTTCAACTACGTGTTATACTTCTACCACAGCTAACACTAGTGATTTGTTGTGTTTTCCAGGAGGAGATTGTGCCACTCTTTTGAAGAACATGGGTCCTCTGCCTGTGGATATGGCCCAAATGTACTTTGCTGAAACTGTCCTAGCATTGGAATATTTGCACAACTATGGCATTGTCCACCGAGACCTCAAACCAGACAAGTATGTTGGCATATGCAAACTTTATTGTCAAAAGCAAAGCATGATATGTGAGTGAAAACACTTGAACCACAACAGCTATCTTGCTTTTTTAGTAGAGCTTGTAACAAAGGAAACCTTATCCCCCACACTTAAACAGAAAGAATGGCGTCTCACACGGAAATCCGTGCACTCTATAAACGCACTAGATTTTCTTCCTAGACCTGAAAGGGTTTCAAGAGCGATTAATTATATATTCTTTATACGTAAGTTTCAACAAACTTCTTACTAAAATAAACCACTCTTCTGTATTGATGCAGTAGGTACAACAACTTTTGGACAGTTGTGTTAAATGTGTCTTTAAGCACTTAATACATACCCCCCAAAGTATCAACATATATAGGCCTAGAGTTCAGGAGATATAAAGGATGCAATACATATGCAAATGCTAAAAGTACCCATTCTTTTTGGCACTATAGGATAGCGGTGCTACATTTAGAATAGGCTAATTGCAGAAAGTATCTGGTAGTATCTAGTGTAACTGGCAACCTAGCCTCACTGTGACTTTGGGAAATACGAGAGAGATGGGGTAATAGGCATATTTTGGCAGGTATGTATAAAGGGTAGTTTAGGGGCAGTGGTAGAAGTGGAGCAGTCAGCAGCAACACTCTCTTGGTTGTTATGGTGACATGTTCCACTTTTAATTGCGTGGGGTTTCATCACTCAAGAGGAGTGTGACAAGAGTTCAGCAGTTTCATCTCACTGACATCACTTTATACTATGAAGAGCTAAAACAAATGAACTTCTGCACCACGAATAGTTTTAATGGTCTTGTATAAAGCATATTTAAATTGGTAAGTTCTTAACTCAAACTTCTCACTAATTGAAATATGCACTCTTGAACCTATCTGGATCGAGGATGACGCAGAAGATCCTGTTGGCGGTCATGCCCCCAAATGAGATGGGAACTTAACTGCAGAAGTGAAGTCCCTTGTCTAACCTGGGCACATAGTAACTAGGGCATTTATTTTTGCACTCCTGGGGTCGAGATAAGAGGAAGAAGAAGATGCAGTACCCATGCCAGTAAAACCTCTCTTGCTGGAAGCCGCTGTGCCTTCTTCCTCAGTAGCAGCCACTGTCCTCCATTTTCAGCGTTGAAGAAAAAGCCGGTGGGAGCAAGTGTACTAGGAGCATGCAGAACTACCTGATGCGGGCACATGCCTCTAGCTTCTGTGTGGATAAATCTTTGTCCGCTGTAGTCTTGTGGAAGCTGCCATCTCCCGCTAGCTGTTGCTAGGTAGCAAGATTCCTGGATAACAAAACCAGCCAGAGGCCACGTGTAATGAATTTGGTGGCAGTCCTTTCCTAACCCATATTGGGTAAAAAGTAGTTAGGGTATCTAAAGTAGATGGCTATCTAGATAATTTTCCCCTCCACACACCTAGGCTGGTAAATAGATTTTTGTTGTAGTATATTTGTATTCTGTCCACTTGCACTGTGTAGGATTGGCTTGCACCTCTCCCAGCCAAGTTTGCCCAAACTGGAAAACACTAAGAAGAGGGTTCAATCCAGAGCCTGGTGTCAGCTCTGTTGATCCCAGCAGCTGGGTGGAAATGCCCTGTGCTCACATGTGCATCATTCCCATTACTTATACTTGCGTATACATGAATACCTTGTGATCCTGACTGATTTAATGGATGCATGGTGTCAAAAGGCAGCCCCTGGGTTAGGGTTTAATTATTATTGTTTATTTAATATTGAAACACTTCTCTGATTACAGGCAGGGACAATAAGCCAGATCTGAGCCCTAAATATTGGAACATGATGATAAATCCTTCAATAAATTAAAATGTATGCTTAAAGTCTTGTGACTAGAGCAGGTTTCCTGCTGGTTAACATCTATGATCTTAGGGCAAGTATACACACAGGATTTCAGCTGTACAGCTAAAATAGAAACATTACATGTAAACTCTGTATTTGACTACAAGCCTCAGTCCAACAGGTTGTGAGGGTCACTTAGTAAAGAACTTCACATTCTTCACTGATTTCATGAAGCAAACAAAAAAGGTTCTGTTATTTGTAAGCCCCATTTAGCTGCAAAATGTTAAATACATGCCATACTGTGAATTGATTTTTTTTTTTTTTTTAAATAAAAAATTCTTTGCAGTTTGCTGATCACCGCCTTAGGTCATATCAAGCTAACCGACTTTGGGCTGTCAAAAATTGGACTAATGAACATGACTACAAATCTTTATGAAGGCCATATTGAGAAAGACACACGGGAATTCCTTGACAAGCAGGTGGGTGCTGTTCAGGTTAAGGATACAGAAATGTTAAAGTGTAACTATTTTTCTGTTAATTTATTATACTGCAGTCATGTATCCCATAGATATATATGTATATAGGTGGCAACAAAAACCAAGTCAACTGTTTTGGAATTACCACCATTTGTGTATAAATTTTTCTCAAAATCTGATCTTCATTTAAGTTACAATAATGAACAAACAACTAATAACACAGAAATTATTGTATTGTTCTTGGCCATATTGAATACATCACTCAAATATTCAGTGTGGTTTGGAAAATTTAATCACTTCAACAAAAGCTAATTGGAGACAGGAGTTAGCAAATCTGCAGTGCAATCAATGAAACTTGATTGGAAGTGTGTTTTAGAGGCACCTTGACATAAAGAAAACACTAAAACATTTTTAATTTGTTATTTTAACCCCTTCAATCCCAGGGGTTTTTGGTACCTCAAAGCCCAGAGCAATTTTGCCATTTTTGGGGTATGTCGGTTTAGCGATTATTCTCTGTTCCTGTGAATAGTGTACCCATGTAAACTATATATTGTTTTTTCAAGGAGAGATAGAGCTTTCGTTTGATACCATAGTTGGATGATTAGCTGAAAATTTAGAATGAGAAATTTAGTAAAACTAGCAAAGATTAGAAAAATAAACTAATTTTTTTTTTACATTTTCCTTCTGAATCCTCACAAAATTAGGTAAAGTGATGGAAAATCCCCTCCAAGTTTATCAATTCAGGTGTCCTGATTTCAGAAATACCTAATTTATATAGATTTTCCAGACTTTCCCAGCACCAGGGAGCATACTATTAGGTGTACAATTTTGTATAATTTTTATGCCTATGGCTTAACGGGTTTGGGGGTTGTGAACGGGGGCAGGAGGGTTATACTGGCTAGATGTTATGCTAGGGCAATGGGATGTAAGGTTTTTTTAAGAATTTTTTTTATTATCTTTTTTTATATATTTTTTTTTAATTTTTTTTTATTTTAATTTTGTTTACATTTTTTTGTATTTTTTATAATTTTTTTTTACACAGTAATGGTAGGAGGTCCTCCTAGGGACCTCCTGAACATGCCAGTGATGTCGCAGTGACATCACAGCTCACATAATTTTTTTTGTATTATTTATATTATTATTTTAATGATTTATTTAATATTATTTTTTGAATTAATTAACTTTTTTTTTCAGCTTTTCACTTACAGGACGGGAGGGGGAGTGAGAGAGATGGTTTCCCCGCGATCCCCCTGCACCGATCACACTGTGATCTCTATGCGGGTCCTCACAGACCTGCATAGAGATCGTAGCGTCTCTGTGCCTCATCAGAGGGCAGGATATCCCCGCAGGGGATATCCTGTGCTCCGATGACCTTCCGGGTTACGTCAGCAGTGACGCAACCCGAAAGGGAATGCCCAATCGCTCGTTTGCAACTGCGCGATCGGGCAGTTTACCGGTAACAGCTTACCGGCTTTCATGCCGGAAGCTGTTACAGGCGATCGGACAGCAGAAAGCCGGCAAAGCCGGCTTCTGCTGTCAGTGGGGAGTCCAGGCTGTCAAACGACAGCCTGGTCTCCCGTGCAGCGGCAGGGATGTGTCCCTGGCGCTGCGCGAAGGACTGGACGTACCGGGACGTCCATAGGGGTTTGTTTGTGGGCGTTTTTTGGACGTCCCGGTACGTCTATAGGGGAACGAAGGGGTTAAGGAAGCACCTATTGATGTTACATAGTTATTTAGGCTGAAAAAAGATCTGTTAATTTGTTGCTGTTGATCCAAAAGAAGGCAAAAAACCCCAGTTTGATGTGAACCATGCCTCACAAAAAAGAAATTCAGAATACCTACAATAAAGAATTGGTGATTTGCATATAGCTGGAAAGGGTTACTAAGTAATATCAAAGTTTACATATTCATTAGTCCACAATTAGAAAAATTGCTTATAAATGGAGACTGTTTATTACTACGGCTACTCTTAAAGTGGGTACACATATAAGATGACTTTAAGGGCAAAACTCAGAATGCTCAATGGGGTAAAAAAGAACCCTAGAGTAATAGCTAAAAACTTGAACTGCTAACATCTCTGTTCAATAGTCTATCATGGCAGAACACCACAGAGCCACTGCTCTCCAAAAACATTGCTGGCGTCTGAAGTTTTGTAAACGGCACCTTGACACTAAACAACACTACTGGGAAAATGATAAAGCACATGTTTTATGGTGTAAAAAAGAAAATTGCATACCCACATGAAAACTTCATTCCAATGGTGAGGTACAATGACTAGGGGCCTGGACAGCGTCCCATCATCGAAGGAGCAGTGAATTCCCAAGTTAATTAAGGTATCATACAGGATAATGTCAGGATGACTGTCCTCCAGGTGAAGCTCGGTAGAAGTTGTGTAATGCAAATCACCCAAAATATCCAACTAAATCTACTACAGAATGGCTTAAAAAAAAAAAAAGATTATCCACCTTTTGAAGTGGTCCAGTCAGAGCCCAAACTTTAACCCATTAGAGATGATGTGAAATGACATCAAGAGCCATTCACACCAGACATTCGGAGCTTAAGCAGTTCTGTTGGAAGAATGGTCTAAAATTCCTCCTGAACGTTGTGCGGATCTGATCCCCCGGCTACTGGAAGAGCTTGTTTGAGTTTATTGCAGCCAAATGAAGTTTGGCCAGTTATTAAATCCAAGGGCTGGCTTATTTTTTTCCACCAGCACTGTAAATGATTAATGTGTGTGTTTGATAAGGGCATGAAAGATTATCATTATGTTATTAGCATAAGAACATTGTATTTTGTCTAGATCAGATCACATTTTGTGAACAATTAATGCAGAAAACCAGGTAATTCCACAAATGTTCATTTACATTTTCTTCCCAATCTATATATCATGTTTTGCTGCTTGATGTTTTCCAGTGTACAAACTGGTTGGTTAATATACTTGCGGGCACAAATAAGGCACATATTACGTATTATTTCTGATGCCTGATTTATATGCGATTGATATAAGCTGGGAATATCATCCATAATAAAAATAAATTATCACTAAATAATTTGCAAAAGTTGCTATCATGAGCAAAAATAAACCAGTATGTTAGCATAACTGAAAATATGTCTCAAGTTTGGCTAGTAAAATAGGAAGGTTCCATACAATGATATTATTTTTTTAAAGCAGCTTTGCCATTACGAGGTACTATACATAGGCCCGATGGTTTTCAAAGAAAGATGAATCACCTACACAAATGTTGCTAAGTCATATGATCTGGTTTTCTCACAAGTGAGAAGTATGTGTGAGAGTCTGTTAGTACAAGAGTTTTAATACTTCCCATCTATTACCTTCATGTCTGTCCTATACGTTACAATAGCAGCTTTCTGGAATGCATAAAAGCAATTTTATAAATAACAATAAAATTAATAATAAAAATGTAAGTCAAACTTTAATAACTGGATTTTTGTCTCATAGGTTTGTGGGACCCCAGAGTATATAGCACCTGAGGTAATTCTACGTCAGGGCTATGGAAAGCCTGTCGACTGGTGGGCAATGGGCATAATTCTTTATGAATTCCTAGTGGGATGCGTGCCATTTTTCGGAGATACCCCAGAAGAGTTGTTTGGGCAGGTTATCAGCGGTATGTTTACAGAGAAAAAAATGACTTTCTTTGTTGTTTTCCAATCCACTGCCCTCTTTTCATCTGTTATCATTCTCACATGACTTTTCCTTCCTCCTGTCACCATGCTCCCACATCCCTCTGTGCTATGGTGGAATTTCTGAAAGACTTAGTTATGTGTCATATTTCCAGATGACATTATTTGGCCTGGAGGAGAAGAAGCCCTTCCTGCTGATGCTCAGGATCTCATTACGCGACTACTCCGGCAAAACCCCCTTGACCGCCTTGGAACAGGTAACTGTTATCTTGTGTAACCCAAGGTCCTCTCCATATTACAAATCCGTTGTACTAGAGATACCGCGTGTCTAGAAGTAAACACAAGGCCTTTGCTTCTAGAGCAGTAATAGCTGCTTACCAATGCAAAGTGGGTAATTCAACACTGTTCACAAGAGGGTTCCTGAAAAGAGCAGAAGTTGACCTCATTCATTAAGGATCATCCTTGGAGGAAATTATAGATGCCCATATTAACACATGCAGATGTTGTCACTGTTCATATTTTTATACAGGAGGGGCGCATGAAGTGAAGCAGCACATGTTTTTCCATTCACTGGACTGGAACAGTCTCCTCAGACAGAAAGCAGAGTTTGTGCCACAGCTTGAGGGTGAAGATGACACCAGTTACTTTGACAGTAAGAAGACAATAAAAATAGTTAATATCATAGGGTGTTTTGTTTCTTATTATTACACAACATACAGGTTAACCACCCCTCAACTTTCTGTGCCTATCTTTTTTGCCTGCTTTTTATTTCAAATCTTTTTTCTTCCTTTCTTTGTGTCCTTTACAATAATAAAATGAACGCTTTTGGCCCTAATCAGTTCAGTGTGTTGTAGCCATTGACACGTGTGTGCGTTCTTATGATGCTGTTTCTTAATCATTGTCACCACAGAAGGGTTCTTACTGTTAAACTTTATAATTTAATTTTCTTCAGCTCGGTCTGAGCGGTATCGTCACTTGGCCTCTGAAGAAGATGATGAGACAAACGACGAGGAGTCCTCCGTAGAGATCCGTCAGTTCTCTTCGTGCTCTCATCGTTTCAGTAAGGTACTGAGTCCCCTCTGAATGCTTTGAGTAAAATAAAAGGGCTCCGCTTATTTTGCATACTAAACTTTTTGCAAAAACTGCAAAATTTGTCAAGCTGAAAAAGTATATTGCCCCACAAATTATATTATAATTGGGGTGAACTTGTATTGGTGTACAAATGTCATTTTTTGTTAGGTAGACAAAAATATCAGCAGAAGATATTTCCTTTTCTGCAAATGGTCGTTTTGTAAATTAATTCAACCAAGTGAAAGATTGTCCTTCCCTCTCTGGCAGTCGTTCCTTGTGGTTTATTTCTGACAAATTTGGGGCTTTGCACTTGCAGTGTGAGCTTTGTGTATGTGCTGCCTCCCGTATTTAATTCTCATGGAGCCATGTAAAATCCTTTGCTTTCGGTGCTCAAAAAGTATTTTTTATGTTGGTGGACAATACATTCCCATGTGATCTCATACAACACTACTACTTATAGAATTGCTCTAGCTAACATATTATAAGCCAACAATGTTGCCAGATTTCACTAAATTTTGCATCTTTATATAAATGTGAATATGTTTATGTATGTCTATAATATAGTACCATTCTTTTCTTTTAACATTGTGCTGTTAATAAATAGTAAAAGGCACGTATCTTACTGCACTCATAAGCAGAAAACAGCAATTGGCACTTTTGTTATATTTACTAATATACAGTTACTTAGAGATTAAACCGTTAACTATTTGTGTTTGCTGTGAACATCTCAGAGGACAAATGTAAAAATACAACTAGGGGTATCCAAAATACCAACTGGGGAATGTATCAAGCCCAATTCTATTAAGGAAGGTATATTGCCGTTGCTTACACACCTGCAATTGAACACACAAAGGACATCCCATGAAGCTTATCTAGATCCTATGAAACAGACGCATACTGTGGTCACACTACAGACAGAATATGCTTGATTAAAAAAAACTCCAAAACTAGGTAGTAGATAAAATTAAGAATGGACTACACCTCCCCAACTTCCTGTACTTTTTCTGCCTGTGGTCATACCCTCACAGCAGTCAACCTGGTTATTAAAGGTGGGAATTAGTCAGGCATGTATGGGCTCCTTAGCACCCCCCAGGGTAGGGATGGCCCTGGCTGACTTAGCTGGAGGTGCTGAGTTTAGCTCATCCATCTGTACCAAGTGCACAGTAAATTTATACTAGTTGTAGAAGGAGATTCTGGAAATGGTGTAGAGGTGCCTTTAGGCATACATACATTCTTACTCAGCTGCTGTCCTTGTTAAGCAGTACCCGATCAATCTGTTGTCCCTTGGTGTACACTGACACTCCTAGTCATGTTTGTTTTGAAGAACACTGGTATTTGCATTGATCGTAATTCTGGCATTTTTAGGTATACAGCAGCTCAGAACACCTTGCTACACAACTCAACCTTAGCTTCTCTTCCACTGAAAGAAGTGACGAGAAGGAGGAGAAGTGGGAAAGGGCCACATTTGGTGAGGAGAAGAGTGGAATCGCCACTGAGACAAGGTGAGTGAAAGATATGCAACAAACTTTACTGTGTGCTCTCCCACGTCAAATGGCTCATGCCACGTTTAATATTAGAGTTATGCTATTTGGGAGGGGGTGTGGATGTGACTGGTCCCAATATAGAAAAATGTTTCCCTCTGCTCTGCAAATTGCTTCTATGTAAAGCAATTGCAGGTACAGTGTTGTGAAATAGTACCCCCCATCCTGTTTCTCTTTCTGCTTGTTTGACACATTTAAATGTTTCAGATCAACAACTGCAATCAAACAATTGTAATAACCGGCAATTAGTCTTTTACATTGCTGTGGAGGAATTTTGGCCTGCTCTTCTTGGCAGAATTGCTTTAGTTCAGGCACATTGGAAGGTTTTAGAGCATGAACTGCCTTTTTAAGGTCATGCTACAGCATCTCAATCCGATTCAAGTCAGGACATTGATTAGGCCACTCCATAACCTTCAGAACGACCCATTTTGTTCCCACAAATGTTTGTAAATGCAAGCTGCATGGCTAGATTCTAGGCTTGATTTTATAAACCTGATTGAAACACTTTAATTCAATAATTAAGAAGTGTGTCCCAATACTTTTGTCCATATAGTGTAGCTCTCACCATTGTTCATAGGAGTCCCAGAGCCTTAGACATGACTTCGTAACACTTTCAGACTGGTAGATGCCAATGACTTGATTTCCCATCTGTTCTTGAACTTCTTTTGATTATTAAATCATGTGCTGCTTATTGAGACCTTTTAGCCTACTTTACTTTGCAAGACACTTAGTGATTCAGTTAGGTTAATTGGTTGATTTAGTAACTAAGGGGCAATTGACAGTGACATATTCCAAGAGCAGTAAATTTATACCCAAAATATAATGTGTGTGGAAAAGGGACTTTTTCTCAAGAAAGCTTTTACTCATCTACAAAAGCTAATGAAAAAACCTGCTGACTAGATTCTAATATTTCTCCTGAGTGTAGAAATACCCAATGATTTTATGTGTTTTTGCATGTTATAAGGCAATAAGTAGAATATTGCAATTTCAAAACCATTCTTTTTCCAAATATGGTCATACTGTCCCATGTCCTATTTGGGACCTTTTAACCTCCATCAAATCATATATATATGTGTGAAAACTACACACACCAGGGTATTTCAAATGTGTTTTTTTCCCAAAAATAAATGTATACTGTATACTACATAGTGAGAACCCTATATGAATGCTTTGATTGAAAATGGATGATGGTGATGATGTACACCAAGTACATATTTTATGCAAAACTGATGTCATATTTAGATCTGAAATAATTGTGGTCCAGAACTTACAGTGCAATAGTGGAGATCAGCCAAGTAAATGTCTAATAAGCCTATATACAGTAAAGCTTAAGTTTGGATATTGTCTATTTAGAAAAATAGTTGGGTTTCTACCCCAAGCCATATATTAAGCAACTAAACAAAGCAATAACACTATATCTGATATGTAGAAACCTTATTAGGAAGCAGTGGTGCTTATGTTAATGACAACTGAAAACTAGCATCTCCAGGCACACCCACAAAATAATAGAGACTGATGGATTTTTTTTTATTATTCAATTTGTTACTGTAAGAGAAGCTAGCAGTTTGTTTAATAAATATACGCAGTTAGAGGCTTTCCGCCTTAGTGTATCTTGTGTAACTATTTGTTACTCTGCCAATAAGTAGGTGCAGTTCTTATTATATCTTGTTTGTGGCTTAGGCTGAGGTCCTGGACATCCTCTGGCTCCTCACACCACTCATGGCTAAGTGAACGCAGTGCCAGTCCCGGTCTCCTTACCAGCACTTGCAGCCTGGATACCATGCCCAAGTTTGCCTTCTCCTCCGAAGACGAAACCTCAGACCACAAAACTGAAAAGCCTATCTTCACTGTGGGGGAGGTTAAAGGGTCCACATCAAAACCCTCATCATTATGTGGTATGTATGTTTAATTAGAATTAATTAGAACTTAGTCTATTATTTCATATTGGTAATGTTGTCATTAAGTGTTTTTTTTGTTTTTTCCTTACTATGAAACAAAGAGAGTGAGACACTGGCAACCAAACACAGAAAGGCACAGTGACTCCTCAAAGTGATATAGTTAACTAATGTGTTAGAGTTTTTCTGTCATTGATGACTTTACTTTTTAAACAAATATTTTAAAAAAGTCAAAAGGGTATATTAATTTATGGTGGGCAGTAGAATAATAGCCCACCACCATACAAAGTACAGCAAACTTAATGGAGAGTTTTGTCTAATTACTGCAAATATACTATGTATACAATACGTTCATTTAAAGGCTTAAATATGATTGCAACTATTGGCCTCTCGCTGGTTGCTCAAGCGTTAAATGTGGAACACGAAAACAATGGCACTCCTTCCAAAAATTGCAATATATTGATAAAAAAAGTTGATCTTTTTTGTACCTTTTTTGATCTTTTCCTCTATCTTTTTTTCTTACCTTTATTCTGGCCCTCCCTATGGGCGACTTGCTGTTTTCTATAGATCTTTTGCTATGTAACTGAGTCTGTTCGAACCTGTTTCTACTATACTTTCAGCATGTTTATCATTTGCTGTTTTGTTTGGACGTTTCTGGTGCTCTTTGTAACTATTTTCTATTTGTTTCTTTATTTTTGAAAACCCAATAAACTACAAGTGATAAAACACATTCTTCTATAGTAGGGGTGTTTAGTGACATTAGACTGTGCCTTTAAGGGATTTTAAAAGAAATTGACATAAGGAAGGTATATTTCTGTTAATCTTTATTTAATCATCATTTAAGGACAGCAGTGACAGATACTTACCTATTCCTCTAGTTTTCTTGTCCATGTTACCATCTTTGACTGTTGATCTTGCACTTACACCACCTTCTCTCTTAATTCTGTAGCAGATATTGTGAGTCTGAGTAGGACTCGTCTACGAAGTAACAGCACTGGAGCTAAAAACTCCACCCCTCGAACGCTGGAACCTGGCCTTGGCCGCCGACTCCGCTGCCAGAAAGAAACATATGATAAACAGAACTCTTCCCCTGGAAACCGTGTCCCAAAATCTGCTTCTGTCTCGGCTTTGTCATTGATTATTACTGGTGAGCCTTCTATCAACTATTAACACTTAGTGCTGCCAGCTTACATATAGCAAACTTGGCTAAGCATGCCAACCACGTATTCCACACATCGGTATACAAATCTGTGTATAGCGATTGTTGTATCTGTAATGCAGCTTGAATGAACTATCCAGGGAGGATATGATGAGGGAAATCTAATTTCACATGAAGAGAAATGTTAGGTAAGAGACCATTGAAAAAATATAAAGTCAGAGGGTCAGGGACTTTGTTGTAACACAGGATAGTAGCTTTTCGCCTGGATGTCTAGGTTAACTAGGCAGTACTTATATGAGGATTGGATTGTTTCTGTGCTCCTTTTATGGTTTTTCTATGTGTTTCTATGTGTTCCTTTTTACTGTATTTGCAGAAAAGAGTTGATTTACTCTTGCCTCTTTGAGATAAGTGAAATCAGCGTTTTTGTCTGTGTTTCTACATATGAGAGTAAATGTTTAAATTGTTGTCTTCACAATTTGCTGTCTTCCCACAGATGATTTTGGCAATGGATCTCTTATGAGCCCCATCTCCCCACACTCTCTCTCGTCCAATCCTTCCTCGCGAGACTCCTCCCCCAGTCGAGATACAGCGGTTGCAGTGACCAGTCTGCGACCACCCATAATTATCCACAGCTCCGGGAAAAAGTATGGATTCACCCTACGTGCTATCAGAGTTTACATGGGAGAGACTGACGTTTATACTGTGCACCACATGGTTTGGGTGAGTATGAAAACGCCTGGACCAAAACTGCACATACAAACTGAAAGACCTTAGCATAAAACGTATTTATTCTTTAAGAGTGTGGAGGATGGAAGTCCTGCCCATGAAGCTGGACTGAGAGCAGGAGACTTGATCACACATGTTAATGGGGAGTCTGTTCTTGGACTTGTGCACATGGATGTCGTGGAACTTCTGTTAAAGGTATTTAGTTATCTCCAATGCTGTTGGTCTTTACCTTGTGGATGATGTCAGTTTAAACTTAATGTGAATAAACCAGGATTTTTGGGAGAGAAATTGTAAATGTACCAAAACTCCCTCTTTTTCCATTCTAAAACTTGTTATATCTTGTTTAATGGTGACAATGTATTTCTTAACTAGGATTGACTTAACTAGCAGAAAACCTAAAGGCATGCAACATTCAACATAATTTTTTTAGTTGTTAGCACTAGAGATTTAGGGATGACTGGCAAGGTTTTATTATCATTTCTGTAGAGGTTAGGTAAGCTGCTCTTTGTAATGTTCTTTAAGAAGCTCAAGATGAGCTTGCTAATAAGCTGGGGATCTCTCTAGGAAGGGACTATTTTACCATGCTGGCTGGGTTGAACCTGCTATCTATTCTGCGGTATGATTTTTTGTTTTTATTGACAGAGTGGCAATAAAGTGTCTCTGAGGACTACTCCTTTAGAAAATACCTCCATAAAGATCGGGCCTGCCAGGAAAAACAGCTGCAAGGGTCGCATGGCAAGGAGAACAAAAAAGAGCAGAAAAAGGGAAAGCCAGGAGAGGTGAGCGTTATGTCAGGTGCTAAATGAAAAAGGCATTCTATTTATGGGGTAGTACACCTATTCAAGTGTGCTTGTATTTGTTTTCTTCCTTTTTAAGATGGATGTGTCTAGGGTGATCCGCACTGTTAACTACCAATTCTTACAATTGTGTCTGGGGAAAGAAGAGTTGGTAGTCACCAGTATTACCTTGTCAAGGTGAAGGATAGTCACATTGTTAAGGTGAAGGTCTTGAAAGTATTATTGTATTATGTATCTGCTATGTTCTAACGATTCATTATATGTCATCTAAATTACACGTAAGAGAATCAAAAAGGTAGGTGTTGACTGAAATGTTTAAGGTCAGATGTACTAACTTGCAGTCTAAAATAGATTTTTTTATATGGTTGGCAATTGTGTCACAGTTTCTGATCACTTCATGTCAGCAGTGGGAATGATTTAAAAAGAAATCATTTTACAAAAGTTTTGTTTGGATTTACAAATCCTTTGTTTTAGTTATTGAATTAGTGATGGGGAAAAATAACCAAATGTTTACAGTAAATTTCGATGAATCCTTTTTATGCAGGTGGATGCAAAAACATAAAATTGCCATGTGACACACAGCCAAAGTGCATAAGAAGGCTAGACAGTACCTTTAAAACAAACATATGCTCCAACATTTACATACAAGTGGTGGTGGGGAGGGTTGTAACTTTACAGTGCCTTTAACCTTCTCCACCCTTAAATTCTTAGGAAACGGTCACTGTTCAAGAAGATCTCCAAGCAGACAACTGTTCTGCAAACCAGCAGGAGTTTCTCTTCTGGACTGCACCAATCCTTGTCTTCCAGTGAGAGTCTCCCTGCCTCCCCCACTCACAGCCTGTCTCCTGGGCCAACTACCCCAAGTCGAAGCCCAGCCCCAGAATTTCCAGCGGGTAAGTAAACAATACTAGTTTGGTTTTGCTTCATAAAATGGATGTTTCAGGTAGCAGTGTACACAGTCACTTATGTATGTTAGATTTTGTCACCATATGGGATTTATAATAATTCTGCCACTGACCAATCATCTGTTTGTGTTATAGATTCTGCTTCTCCCCAGAGTACGTCACCCTGCTCAAGCACACCCAGCTCCCCTGCTGGGCACATCCGCCCCAGCACACTGCAGTGCCTGACACCCAAACTCAGTGGTCAGCGGTACAAGGTGGGGCGTAGGAAATCTACTAGCAGCATCCCTCCGTCCCCGCTCGCCTGCACACCCTCCCCTGTCCCGCAACAACCTGCTTCTCCACAGCGTTCACCTTCTCCATTACTGCCTGGGAACCCAAGAAGTGGGCATGGAGTTTTCCAGGCCAAAACGTTATCACCTCCAACAATTGTTCGTCAAGGAGCTCGGACCCGCTCATCAGAGGCCCCAAGGTCACCTCTGCTGAAGCGAGTTCAATCTGTAGAAAAGATGGCTACATATTTAGCCACTGGGCGTAAGGTTGCTGATGCTCAGCATTGGGAGGAGTCTGAGGCATCTGATGGTGGGTATGAGGCCACAAGCCGTTCTAAGGATTGGGCATCTGAGAAGCACGAGCGTGACTCAGAGGTAGTAGTAATGCGGAGGCTAAATCTTTCAGAAAGAAGAGACTCTTTTAAGAAACAGGAGGCTGTACAGGAAGTGAGTTTTGATGAGCAGGAAACTGGACCTGGTGAATCTGTTCCTGATGATAAGATCATATGTGGCTCAGGACTGTGGGAGAGACTTCCACACCAAACTTCATGGGTGCAAACTCGACCTGCAGGTTCATCTCTAACAGCAACTTCCCAGGAACAACCAGCTCGGCAGGTACCACAGATAGCTGTTCACACATCAGAGACTGAAGAGCAGGAGAAGATCTCAGGGGTCTGGGAGTGCCAAGGCTTTTACCCCTTACAGCTGACTGGTAAAGACAAATGTCCTCTTGTGTCATGGTTATCAGAACCAACAGCTGCTAGCACAGAAAAGCACCATGAGAGCCACCACATTTCTGCGCAACAAGGCTTTCAAGATCACCTGAAAATATCCCCCCTTGATGCACACCTGGAGCCAAACAAAAAGGAGCAGACTAAGCTGAAAGAGAAGGAAGCAAGGGATCCATCACTGAAGAAGGCCAGCTAAGCTTTAACACTAGACCCTTTTAGTAACTTTGTATAAGGGACAAATATGAAATTATCTTGTTTGTTAACTCTTTCCATTGTGAGGCTATTTACCCTGTGAAAATTTGTACTGTTTGAAAACCCAGTGTGGTTTACTTCATTTTTGGTTCTTCCACTTTTAAGAAAACTGTTTCTTTAATTTCATTTATTTGATGTGTGAACACATGCATTTTTCCCATATGTGTTTTTTATTATTAATACAAGAAGGAAAAGTTGTACTATGAAAGTACATTCCAAGATGTCTGATATTTATGGAATAAGTTTCCATTTCTACTGTTTTTAGATAAATCATTTGTGAAGTAATGATGTCTATAGGTGTGAAAATCCAATGCTCAAGGAGCAGCAACATAACAAGTTGAAACCTGCTTTGTCCTGTATTTAATTGTATAGAAGCATACAAATGTTCTGAATCTATGATCAGATTGGTTAACTAAGGCAAATGTTACCTCAATCTTTTGAGGATGGCTTAGTATGCTGGGCAAGAGTAGCCCCCTCAAAGATTCAGGTGTCCCATAGAGATGTTTTACAGTCCCGAACCAATTTAAGCTGATTTGTAAGAAAAATAGCTTTATCCATGCATACTCACATGCCTGTATTACCAGAAATAAGCTATATATATACTATACTATTTTTCTGGTGCCTTTTAAAAATTAAGAATTTGTCATTGAAATGTCATTTTTAAATACAAAACGAAAAACTGTATATACTTACCTTCACGCAGCAATCATTTCCGTACTTTGGTAAGCCAGCACCCTGTCCCATGAGTCTCCTGAAAAATGCCATGAAGTGCTATGTCTTATATCACTAAATATATTAATTCCCCAGTTTAATAAACTAAATGCATTGGTTTTGATAAACACAAAAGTCATGTTTACTAGTGCTTTCACAGCTTGATTACAGTTGGGCTGCAAGTGAGGTCTTGCAGTGCCTTTCCTGCAACGAGAGCTCACTCCTATGACATCTCCGAAAATGCATATAGACATGACGTGTGCACCATATATATTGTTTACTTTGTTTGATACATCCCTATATTTCCTGCAAATTCTCAAAGTTGCCTTTGTCCAGTGAAAAATGTTAGAGCCTGACATTTATATGTAACTTTTTTAAAAGAAAAAACTTCTTTTTTTTTTTTTTGTATTTTGTAACAAAGATAATGCTGTAAATTCACAATATTTGTATTCCGTGTTTTCCCATATATATAATTGAATACCCTGTTTAACCCCTTGAGTGCCAGAAGGCAAACAATGTTTAAAAATGGTTTTCCATCTCTTACTTAAAGAGTCTTACTTGGCTAATTAAGGGCATTTATTATGTGTCTTTCAATGTTTGTCCTGATGCAGAAAAGTGCACCAGATATGAAAATAATTATTCAGAAACATCAACATTTTAAATATCTAGTCTAGTAATTAGCGTAAAGTTCGACTGACAAGGCGTATATTCACGCTAGCTAAAGCTATCCTTTGCTTTTCAACCTCAATTCTAAACCAGCTACCTAAGAGGTAGGTTTTCTAGTTTTGTTGGAGTGTTTGGTTGCTAGTGTGATTAGTGTTGCACTCCACTACTTTTCATGTTGAATAATCTGATTACAATAACCCACTAAAATGAATAGACAAGACCCTATTTTGTTATGAGCCTCAAGGACCTCTAGTATCTACATAGAAAATATAGGTATCCATAATATCTACTCAGTATTTAATATAAATGGGGCCTTATGGTTATTTTTTTTGTGTGTATACCTACTTTTCTCCTGCCTGTATGTTTACCGCCCCCCTCTATCTTTGTAGATGTTTAGCTTGAATGCACTGAACTATGAGTCAGGTTGGAACTAGATGGAAAAATGAATGTTGCCTTATTAACTAAGCAGTTAAAGGTCTTTACTCTAGTGGGAGAGTAAACTCAAAGGTCGGATTACATGTTTGGCCAGAGCTGATGTATATTTGCATTATCTCTTAGTAGACCTTCAGTGAGGTCCTCTGATTAGGGAGAATGTGAATTATATTTTTCTTTTCTGTAAAGGATTAAGGTTGAGTTCACCTTTTATTGATAAATAGAGCAAAAATCTCACTACAAATTCACAATCAACCGTTTTGTCCTTTTGCATGTAAAGGCTATGTCTTAGCCTTTCAGTGTCAGTCACTCTTTTGGGTTTATTCACTAAATGGAGAGTGTGCAGGAGAGTTGTTTCAGCTTCCTCACTTAATATTTATTATGAATTCCTGACCCTGGACAGTTCTTTTAGCAGGAAATGCTGAGCTGGCCATGGATAAGGCATAGTTCAATCAGTGAGTTGACACTGAAGAAATCCCAGTGATTTAACCATAGAATATACAGGGCCAGCCAAGCAATTCCCAAAGCAGAAGTTTGTTGGTGTGGGTCTTTACATTATACGGTGAAATGAAGGAGCTAATACACAACTCTCCTGTGAACTCTAACTTTTGTTAGTTTGTGTCCTACTTTCACTTGAAAAAAATATCCTCTCTGTATCTCTCTAAATCAAGAAGGAAAGCAAAGCTCTGAGAATGTACAGCGCTGCAGAATATGATGGCGCTATATAAAACAGTAAATAATAATTTACAGCTATAAATGTACTACAATTCCTAATGACAGAATATCCCTTATAATTAACCATTTATTTGCTGTTAGTAAATCTGCTGACATTGTTAGCATCATAACAAACCCATTTAATAAACAGTATTTTTAACACTGGATGACATGCTGGCAACCAGTTTATATTTTGATTCTTCAATGACTAGAATTAAAACATATTTCCCTAGAAATGGTTTGGCAATGACTGCTTTAAAATTCCAAATGTATTTATTTTAAATTATCCATCATTTATATACAACTTATTATTTTTTAAAGATGGGAGTAATTTATCTTAATGCCTTTGTGAAGTCTTGTAAAACAAACTTGAATTTAAAAAAAAAATCATCCCAATGCATGGTAACTTTCTCATATTTGGCTAGCCCTACCGTGATTTGGTACATCTACATATCTGAGAAAACAACACTACGCTAGTGTGAGTATATAATGAAGTTCATGTAAGGAGCATCTTGTGATATACCGTGCATATGCTACTTTATTTTTTGTTGATCTGGTTTTGGTCAGGGCCACATGGACACAGCATGTTTCTTCATGTCTTTTTGTTGGTGATGAGTGGCGGTCTGTAGTTTTGATGAAATTATGTGGGGGAAATGCAAACCACGCTGAAGAGTAGCTGAACTTTTAGATTAATTGAAACGGTGCACTCTATACTGGACAGGACCTTTTTATGCACATGACAGACTTGACAATTTACATTACTATTGATGGTGCTAATGCTTAACAAGGAATATATATAAAAAAAAATGATTTCATGGCTCAACTGCTCTTGCTTGGCTTGGAAATAAGTGACATATTTGCAGTACATAATCACACAAAAGCTACCAGCATGTTGTCAATGGATATTGTTTACTAGAACCTTAAGAACCAAACTAGGATCCTGCCAACAGTTGCATCTAATGCAGTTATTTGTGGATCTGCAAAACCAAGATTTCCACCATGCTTTAAGTGCAGTGGCGACCCTAATTCTTATGGCCAGTGATACGAAATATATGTTGATAAGGCCTTGTGTCTGTAGCTGGATCATGAGATTAAAAAAATTGTGTCCATGCAGGAATGAAAGCTTTTGAAGAACGTTTAAATTGAGACTTGAGAAATATATTTTTGTAGAATATTCACCACTTTATACTGTTGTGGAAATATTATCTCTTTCTATGCTTTGTTCTGCAAATGTTTTTTTTTTTTTTTTTAATTGTATCTTAATAGGTTTGTTTAAAGGCAAAATGTACTTATTATCCAGGCATGCTTTCTGCCATTTTGTTTTGTGATGATCTCTAAACTTGTTTGCTGCTCACACACCTGCACTGTTGTAGAATTGCCAAGGATTTATTAATTTATTATTGGTGGGTGTTTTCTTCTAAACAGAAATGACCACCTGTGTTGTCTAAGTACTTAACTTTTTTATATGCAACTGTGTTAAATATTTTTATAGGTACACAAAAATTGTATGTAATATACTTAAGTGATAAGTTCATTTTTATCAATTTAAATTGTATTAAGTACTACAGTATCTTACAAGGGTAGAATAGCAACTTACCTATTTCTTCTCGGACCAGGATAGCAATTATTGACTAATATACATAGTCAGAAAATTCACAAAAATATTTGCTGAAATATTAGTAAATGGTTTTGCCAAAGTGGCATTTTTGTCAGCTTACATACTTATTGCAGAGCGTACATGCTTATTGCATTTTCTTTTTAACTTGACTCATTCTTTGCCTAGGTCTCTATATCTTCCGTTCGGCCTAGTTGAAAGGTATAACACTTTTGAATATTGCCACCTGGGACAGGGGTCCATTAGCTGCTTTGCGATAAGGATGATATTTCAAAATACAGCCAATCCTACAAAAAAATACACATTTTAACACCAGCACAAAACCAATTATTAATTATTAGAACTTTCCAAATAGTCTACATGATCCCTACCACAGAAAGAGCTCTATTTCCGATTTAATAAATCATTTTGTTTAATAAAGAGTGACAGATTTTTACATTGAATATGACAAATTGCAATATTGGTCATTTAATTGTCGGGAAGCATTAAGGCTGGGGTTAAACAAAAGGTGGACAAAATGAAATGGCAAAAAGTTATTTTGTTTTATGCTCATTTTAAGCCTTGCACCAGAAGTGTTTACAGAAGCATGTTGTATTTTTGTGTTTTTCTTGTATTGTTTAAGATGATTTAGTGTGAACTTTTTTTTTAAAATCTGTGTTTCTATTTAATTGATATAATAAATGTCTCAGTGACGTGGGTTCACTGCTTGTACAATAGCTTAATGAAGCTGTTCATAAAAGTGCTATTGCGACCAAATTCAGTTGTCTGTGTATTTATTCATATATTTCGGTGTCCTGTCATAATTTGGTGGTTTCTGGTACTTGAATTCCTTGGAAAACAGGTCACTTGAAATCAGGGGCGTACCTAGAGTATTTGGCACCTGGGGCGGATTATATATGTGGCACCCCCCAAACACACACTCACATTTTAAAACTGCATAGCTTCTATCGTTAGGCAAACATTGACAGGGGTACAGCATAACATCTATCACTATATACTGAGGCAGACATTGATGGTGTTACATCATAACTGCTATTATATACTGGGGCAAACATTGACGGTGGTGTAGCATAGCTGTTATCATTATATACCGAGGCAAGCATTGACGGTGGTATAGGATAACTTATCATTATATACTGAGGCACTCACAGACGGTGGTACAGCATAACACATCACATTCGCTATATACTGAGGCAAACATTGACAGGGGTACAGCATAACACCTATCGCTATATACTAAGGCACACACTGATGGTGGTAGAGCATAACACCAATCACTATATACTGAAGCACGCACTGACGGTGGTACAGCATAACACCTATCACTATACATTGAGCCAGACATTGGCAATAATACAGCATAACTGATATCACTATATACTAAGACAAACGTTGATGCGCTGTAGGCCTACCACTTCAGTGTCTCACTTAGTATATGGAAGGGATGCACCGAAATGAAAATTCTGCACCAAAACCGAGAATTCAGCATTCGCTTGGCGAAACCGAAATTGACCCCCCAGCTATAAAAACAAAAGAAATCACTTTTAACACACCAAAATAAAAGAAAATATCAATAATAATATTTATATATATATATATATATATATATATATATATATAATAATTAACAGCAATCACACTCCTATCATGCCCAGGTTCTAGCATGTACTGGTTGCCTGGGCAAGATAGGAGTGTGATTGCTGTTAGCAATCATATACATTAATATTGTTATTGGATTTTTCTATCCAATTTTGGTGTGTTAACCACACTCTTATTAAAAAGCTATATACCGTATTTGCCCAAATATAGGCCGCACTCCCCCCCCCACACTTTAAGCCTATATTCGGGGTTAAGCGCAGGGATGCGCAATTCATATCGGGATATATATATATATATATATATATATATATAATGTAACAAGGTGCGGGGTGTTGTTGTGGAAGGTGTATACATTGCCCCTCAATTTTGCAGGGTTTTATATGACATATAGGGCAGGCTGGTGCTCCACCCCACAGTTAACATGCACCTGGACTGACACACGATCCAGGCCGGGAGTTTAAGCTGACTCCAATGCACTGGTCAGCTGCAAGTAATTAGCTGCACTGACTGCAATAAAACCTGACCTGTTGGACAGAGGGAGAGAAGAGAGAGTTTGTTTGGAAGCAGCAGGGCTGGCTATGCACAAAAGAGACCATCAAAAAGGTTGGTGGGATTACGTTTTGTTTAGTTTAGACCCTTAGTAGTGAGGGAGTTATATGTCAGTAAGTGCTCAGACGAGCTAGGCTTTTGTTTGTAGGGAATTTGTGTACTATGTAATTCTGTAAATATCTGCATACGTGGACTACAAGTAAATCGTGGTTGACCTAATTGAGATGTGGCATTAATACCCTAGAGGACCGTGCTGTTTGGTACCCTGTGTGGACGCAGGATCACAATATACATACTAGTAAAGTGTATATATTTACCATAATACTGTCACGTTCTACCCAGGCTGCGGAGCTGCATATCTATCTTGCTTCAGTTTTTCTGGTTTGCTTTAATCCATTCCTGAATTTCCGTATGCTCAGTTCTGATCTTTCATTCCTGGCTTCTAGTTCTGCTCTTTGTTTCAGCTCTGTTTCCTTTATAAGTTGTGCCCCACCAGTGTGTTCTGTTTGTCTCAGTCTGCAGTCTAAGGTATGTCTCTGTGCTATGTGTTTGGATTTCATGTTTGGTTTGTTTCGTACCCTTGTCAGCAGGGATTAGCGTTAGGACCCACCGGCATTGGAGTACTTTGGCGTAATGGTGGGCTAAGCATACTATGGCCATAAGATGTGACTGAATCTCCAATAGTTATCAAACAGTCGTAGGCTAGTTCCTGTATTTATGTGTGTCCTGTCCTGTATCCCCGGCAGCGGGGTGTCCTGTTTTGTATCCCCGGCAGCGGGGTGTCCTGTCTTGTTCCCTGTTGTGCCCTGTATTATGTATGTCTTGTCTGGTTATGTTTCTAGCTTGCTCTCCCTGTCCCCCTTGCTTGTTATGTTAATGCTATATCCTTTGCTTAGCTTCCATTCTCCCAGCCTGCAGCATCCTGCACGTGATTCTAGTGATATGTTTCATGCCTGCTCCAGGGTGCCTGCAGGATATCACTTTGTTTCCTTTTGGATTACATCTGCTGCTATGTCAGGGCGCTGGTATGTGGCTGCACAACCCTAGGTGCTCATCACCTGGGTGAGTGTGGTCGCTCTTCAACCAGGCCCTGTCCAACTCCGCTACTGCACCGTAACTCCTGCACACAATCTTTGGGCGCGCTGGGTCCTTTCAGTTATCCGTATGGACCCGGTTTCGTGACAAATACACACTGTAGTGGTATGGAAACTCATTTACATTCATAGCTTATTCTTATGTTCGCAAAGTCCATTTTCAATAATACTAATATGCAGTAGAATGTCGTGAGAGCCTTCAAGCTTCTCAATGTTACTGCATTTGAGCATTAAAATTACTGATACCATTTAAAAAACCTCATACGTAATCAGAATTCCCTATTAAGTTTTTGCTCCCCTTACATAACTTTACTGCGCCTCTTGGCTCAGGATGCCTTCGCATGACCAAGGTAGAGCTTAATTCGGCATCCCCTCTTCCACATCCAAATAAGAGAATATAAAATGAATCAAAGTTTAACCATTTAATAAATTCAGCTATGAATAAAATTATCCGCTGTGCTTTCACCTTGCAGCTCCACACCGTGACACTCAACATATTCTTTAACAATGCCCTACAAAGTCCTACTGCTGCTGTCCTCATAGCTACAGTTGGGGAGAAAGTACTTGCTTTCAGTCTGCATTTGACTTCAAGCGCCTTGATTTGTGGTGGGAATTGCAGTGTGTGGCTGTCTTAGCGGTCAATGGAGACATCTGGAGCTCAACTGGTTGTATGGCTTGGCAGGAGCTGCACTCTTTGTACATAACATACTGAGCTGCTATTAACTAAAAGTGAATCTAAATTTTAAAGTCATGAGATCAAATCAAACTTTACCCAATTGCCCAAAGTAAGAATACATTGTGTGTAACATATAGACTTTTTGGTGGAGATCTGTCTTTGTGGCTCATATCCCTCTGTTAAAAGTTGTTGTAGGGATATGGTCCTCCCTATCACTACCTGTTGGTAGAGCATAACGTGCATGTCCAGTTATGGGATCTTCAGTTGGGATGCACAGTTTATTTTCAAATTAAATGAGCTCATTACTATGTCAGGGACGGTTCTGTTAGGTAAATACATTAAATTTCTTGTATATTTGTCACCCAACTAACAAACAAAATTATTGGTAAAGCGTGTCTTCTGGGTATGAAGGATATTCATGGTTTACATGGATCTGCTGTTTGAAAGCTGTAAACCTCTAGATTAAACTCTGTTTTAATCTATGTGTATATTTCTTCCCTTGGGTGTGAGAGCCGCGTCTTAACCGTGATACATTGTTTCCTTTCTTCCTCAACAGGTATAAGCTTTGATCCCAGTGGAGATCTGTGCATTTTGGATAATATTATCCATGTCTTGCACACTGAGGTTAAAGTGACAAGGAGGAGACGTCACTTCATATATTTTGAGGATTGCTTCATTGGCTCAGACATTGTGGATGTCGTGTTTTCCCACCTGCTGCACCATAACTATTACGGAAATGTCCGATTCTCTCGCCCCAGTGTAGTGCAGATATTCCAGGCTCTTCTGGACTGCAGAGTGTTTGAACCTGTCAGCTCACGCTCAATGTTCGGAAGGAGCAAGAAACAGACTGTCTTCGAAGAAAGCGGTTTAAATAGATTTCGCAGTGCGGCTGGCCCCAATGGTTATTCATCAAAATTTGCCTACTGGAGAGAACGTGTTATCACCTGGATGTCCACAGTGTTGATCGCGAGGCCTGAAGACGTGCTGGATGTGATATTCTGCACACGCTTCTGAAACATTGACGTGATTATTTTTTTCCTCTGTATCCTGTCCAAGGAGAATTGTTTATGTTATTAAAATGTAGTCTTTAATCTAATGTTATATTGTACTAGTTAAATTATTAAGAAACATACTGTATGTTCTATGGCTTTTAACGCTACCAGCTTTATATATATATATAATAGACCAGGTTTTCCTTCTATTTATGTTTTCTTTTAAAATTATGTCAATTCCTTCAATTACATATTCGATCTGGAAAGATTGGTTTCTAGACATCTTCTATCGTCAATTAAAAGGAACAGCCTTGGGGACCAGGTTTGCCCCAGCTATGCCAATTTATTTATGGGTGACTGGGAAGATGAATATATCTGGGGAGAATAAGGGGGACATCAATGGAAGGGAAACCTAGTCCTATATAGAAGGTATATAGATGACCTTTTCTTTATTTGACACATATTAGTAATCAACGTTTTTTCAATATACTACACTGTATATCCTTCCCTTTGTGCTTTTTTTATGAGCTTTCATTGGAGGTCTCAAGAAAATACACACAAGGACCTTTGAAGTGCCTCACGGGTGTAGGAACCGAGGGGACGGATCCCCCCCAGGAAATCATGCGGGGGGACCGATAATAGAGAAATCCCCCTCAGGGCTGTAAGTGAAGCGAGTTCCCTCGGGCGCAGCTGTGAGGGGGTGCACAGCTGCCCGATCAGCAGCTGCAGCCTGCAGGACTGGTTGGGGAGATCACGGATTTCCCTAACCAGTCCAACATTAAAGTAACACTTACCAGTGTGCTCTCTGTCACTGAGCGCCGGGCGACGGGATGTGACGTTTATATCCGGCACTCAGCATAAACAGCTGTGCGCAGCCGCACTGTATTGAGAGCGAGCGGCAAACCAGAAGGAAAGGAGGAAGAGAAAGGTAAGAGATGTGCAGAAAAAAGGGGGGGTCTGATGTGCAGAAAGAAGGGGGGAGTCTGATGGTAGATATGTGTGTGTGCATATACATATGGTGAGGCATGTATATATGGACAATGTTCATGAATGTGTATGGGCACTTGGGCAGGCATATGTGTGTGTGTATAGGGCAGGTGTGTATATGTTCGTGTATGGGCACGCATATATAAGGGCAGTGTATGTGCATATGTGTATATGGGCAGTGTATATGTGTATGTCTGTATGGGCAGTGTATATATGTGTGTATATAAGGGGTGTATTTGTTTTATAGTGTATACGTCTGTGTAAGTATATGCAAGGGCAGTGTATGTTTATGGGGAGGCATGTGTGTGTGAGCAGTTTATGTATGTTTGGGCAGGCATGTATAAGGGTAGTGCATATGTGTGAGTACTGGCAAGTGTGTATGTGCAGGCAATTGCAGCATATATGTGTGTTTTTGTGGGCAGGCATGCGTAAGAGAAGTGCATATGTGTGTATGAGCAGGCAAGGGAAGAGAATGATTCCCTGTAACACATGTTTAACCTAGGGGTACCTAGGGTTAAATCCAGATCTATTTCTGGTTAAAATGAGTGTGTGTGTGTCACTGTATGTAGCATTGGCACACAAGAGAATATTGCGGTGTGCTACTTGGTGTAGGGCATCACTAATACAAAGCGCCACGTGTTAAATCTAGGGGTAGGCCTGATCCAGGCAGCTAAAGCTGTCATTCCTCGTTACCGGAAGTCCCAGGGACCCCCTCCTATTGATGCGTGGATAGCCAGGGTTAACTTTATCTACCAAATGGAGGACTTGGTGGCCATCTCTAGGGGTAAAGAATATAAGAATGATATGACCTGGCTCCCTTGGAGGGCCTTCTTGTCCTCCTCCCGCCTCATTGATACCTGCTTCTGAATTCCTTTGCTGGATCTCTCTGTTACGGGTTACATGGGCGTTCGGTGACCTCCCCATTGCACTTCCACCAAACCGCTCCCTGTCCTCCGGCCCCATCCTGCGTCGAAACACACCCTGGGTTTAAGTAATGTGTCGGATGTGTATTTTGTGCAAAGTGCTTTTATTTTGTGTCATCGCATAGCAGCGTGTGCTTTGTTTTTCGTTTTTGTTGTTTACTTTGATTGTTTCTCTGTCTTTATCTGACTCATCTGATCCGTGCCCCGCACTAGGACTCAATCCGCTACACGCATGCCGTCGAGTACTGTGGGCCCTGGTATGCCGTCTTATGTGATCCGGGTAATCTGTCATCACTGTTTCTATTGCTGTGGGATTTACTGGATCGATTGTACTTAACGTTCTCTTGCTTTGTACAACATTATGCATATCGTGATCCTTTGTTTTTACTTCCGCTGTTTGTTAATATTATGCATTTTCAATAAACGGAGATTTGAAAAAATATTTATAAAAAAATCTAGGGGTAGGCAGAGTAAGTGAAGGATTTATTTGAATGTGTGTCTGGGTATGATAGCGTATGTTTGTGGGTATGTTATTGTGCACATCTGTTTTTATGGGTATGTTAGTATGTTTCCAGGTGTGTTATGGTGGGCATGTGTCTAGGTATATTAGTGTGGGAATGTTTTGGGGTGTATTATTGTGTGTGTATATGCTAGTGTGTGCATGTGTGTGTATGTTATTCAAGTGTTTAAGTGTGTGGATATGTTCCTGTGTGAATGACGTGTTAGGAGTCTCAGATGGTTTATTCAATACACCATAGTAGTCTCTGTGGCCGTGTCCAGTGGGGTCCATCTGTGGTTGTAAGATTTTTCTTTTTTGTGAGTTTCTGTGGGAATTTTCTCCCATTCATCCAGTAGAGTATTTGTGAGCTGAAGGTTATATACCATGACATTTTGGACAACACTATGCTTCTAACTTTGTGGGAGCAGTTTGGGGAAGGTCCTTTTCTATTCCATCATGACCTGTGCCCCAGTGTACAAAAGAAGGTCCATAAAGGCATGGTTGCAAAAATTCCCCACAGAAACACTCCAAAATCTTGTGGAAATCGTTCCCACAAGAGTGGAAGCTGCAAATGGGGACCAACTACATATTAATGTCTATGTATTTATAATGCGATGTCATAAAAGTCCCTGTTGGTGAAATGGTCAGGTGTCCCAGTACTTGAGACCCAACATTATTGCAACTTTTTTTTATTCAAACATGGTTGCATCTCTAGAGAATGACTTTCCATGAAAAACACTTTAATTCTTCAATTGCATACAATCTTAATAAATACAGATTAATACTGAGACCACAAATGCCGAAAAGGTTAATTGCATCACTGTATTTCTGTAGGATCTTTTGTTTTGTTAAAATCTAGGCAATTGTGCATTACTTAAAGCATTATTACCAGTGGTTTTAAGTGAAATAACTGAAATATATGCCAAACTTTTGGTTAATTTTCTTTGACTTGTTTGTTTAATAAAGAATTTCGCTGTGAAAACTGAACATGATACTTTTTTTGTGAGGAAATTGTTCATACACACACACACATAAATCTATATAAAATTTGCCATGAACAATTCCCAGTTTACTGAACAAGAATATACCCTACCAGTAAAAATGCTACCCCCCCCCCCCCCCAGATATTTAGGGGTTCCTACGCCCATGAGGAAGCAATCACCACCAGCCTCCAAGAGCTTTTCAATAAGGTGGTGGTGAGCTACAACCAGCATGCATCACACCATATGTAAAACAATATGCCGATCATACGCAAATTAGTTATAACAGCACTCAAAAAGCACATGAAAACAATCCTGCCATCAGAACCAATAATACTGGTCAGACAGGCAGGAGGAAGGGTGAAACTGGGATCTAGAGAGCTCAGGCTCTCTCACTGTTGCCACCCTGTACCCCTAATCAGATACAGGGTGACTTAAACATAAATTCAAGCAAATGATCCAGATATTGCACTGTAATTAGTGTCCACTGTCACCTGCTGGAAGTATGTACTGCAATCCAGGTGTCCACTGTCTATCATGGGAAATACAGCCTCCAGGCGCCGCCCAAGTCCCAAGTCACGGAGGCTTCCGTGACAGAAGCTAACTGATGTTTCTTTGAATATCAAGAAAAAAGGAAACAACTAATATGTATTAATGTACATATGGTTCCCCCAGAGTTAGGACAGTCAAAGAGGTGCAGCAGCAACAGACTACTGGGCCTAGGCAGGCAGACCAATATTCATTTATCATTGAAGAATAATAAAGGATATGATAGAAAGATAATATAAAATAATTTGTCCACAAATTACAGGTTTGGCTGGTAGCATAAATGGGCAACTGTTTTAATCAAATAAGGAACAGGGGGGAAATGTCTGCTGCAGCTCTTGTAATACACTACAGTAGTCACTACAGCTTCTCCAATCCACCCCACAACAGTACATATTCTGCACTAAAATAAACTCTTAACTAGCAGTATGGTAGGTGAGCAATGAGCATCAATCTTAGCCTCTGCTCATCAGTCTCTAACTGTTGCTACTGACAAGTTAAAATGGCGTCAGCACACTTACATATCTAATGCTTGTCCCTTCCCCTTGTAAATGTGGATTGGCCACGGTGAGAAAAGTCATAGCGATCAATGAGATCATCCCCCATTTTCTTGGCTACTTCTGCCTATGAGTTATTGATATGTACCCTCACACACACAGTCCCTCCAACATTACCTTATCTAGGAGCGCCAAAACGGCTTGTAATGGCATCGAATAGCTTGTAATAGCGGCTACATGTGGTAATAAATCTAATGAATCCAAACAAATTTTCAGCACTTTTGCAAATTGTTTTCATTAATTTCGTTGGAGATCGCCCTTATTTTCAGTGATTCATATGAAACATGCAATTTTCATTAAAAATAACATTTATATGAAAGTGAAAGCACAAGTCTAGTGATTATATGTCTGATAATCACATATTTTTATATGATTTTGATTTTATGTACTGCATATACTGAAACATATTAAATTTTAGACATGTGCATTTGGATTCGTACGAATTGCAAATGTACAAAATCTTGGTAAATTCGGTGATTCGTACGAAGCCACAAAAATCTTTTATCTACTCTCTTTTATCTTTACCTATCTTCTTCAGTCTTCTATCTTCGTCCACCCCTCCGTGGACATAACCCAGAGTGAACTTCCGCCGAAATGGTGGCACGTTTGGTGATGTCCTCTCCCTGATCCTCTAAAACAATACTTTAGTATTTAGTATTACCTGCTGTTGGTTTTCTATAATTTTCTGTTATTATAATTGTTAATTTTATCCCCAATTAATTTCAAACCCCCCAAAAAGGGTCTCTAATGAATGGTAATCAGTTTTACATTTCAAATTAAAATTCTGTGTATTGGCATAGTCCACAAACAAATTGGCTTGCAGCAGGTAATCAATGTATCTACCATACCAATAAATACAAGATACAAACGGATTCCCATCTCCAAAGACGTGGCACCACTCCCAATAGCCCATAAATAAATTTACATATGATGGTGCAAAGTGAGCACCCATGGCCATGCCATGCCTTTGGAGATAAACATTGTTATAAAATGTAAAGTATTTATCTGAAAATTTAGATAAAAAGAATTTTATGTAAAGGCAGATAATATAATTATAATTGTCTGTCTCATGGGAATTGTGGATACCAGGGGAGTTTAATTAGATAATTCATGTATACACCAGTCCCATAAATTCATTCAAATTGCAATACAATTTTATAAATCCCATAAATTCCTCTAGGTAAAAATATGCTCTATATTATACATTTATCCGGATAATACAGGTATTGTTATTACTTCATACAACTCATATATGTTTTAAACTGTCAATTCTGTAGTTTTGCCCGAGTTACGGAAATATCTGTGCTTATTTGTTCATAATTCCCACATCTACTGTATAACTCAAAATTTGAGGAACTCTTTCATTCGTTGTTCACAGGTTAATGCTTCATATAGTGATTCTTTTCATGGAATTTCAAAACCGAAAACTGTTGCTGCTTGGCTCACAACACATGTAATCCACAGCCTCCCCATTGCTCAACCACTCGGCACTTTAACCGCTAAACACACTTCAAAATCAAATGGTACGATTTGGGTCCACAACTCTGGAGAAAAATAATATTGAGACAAAGAGATGTTTATGAATGAATTTATTTACCTCATTTTTGGCTTCTTTAAGTGAGAGATTAACAAAACAAGTTAGTGTAAGCGTGTGAGCAGAGCCCTCTTTACTGAATGTATCGGTTTGTCTTAGTTTATCAATTCTAGTTTTGTCATAACCCTTGAATGTATGTATTGTAAGCCCTATATACTGTTGGTGCTATATAAATGAAAGATAATAATCAAGGCAGCAGCTATTTCTAGTAATTTCACACAGGTAATTTTATGTCTTGCCCTTGTGTACAGGAGAATGGCACACCTGACCTCCAGGGGGCATATATTGTAAATTGCCACATTTTGTTATGTGTGACAGCACAACAATGTCCCTTCGCTTTGCGTTCAATTCACTAAAGAAAGAGTTGTGGTTTAAACTCCTTGACTTCACTATACCTTATGAAGAGCCAAACCCAGTAAACTTCTGCTACAGGATGAGCTTGAGTAACACTGTAATAATGCATTGTTAATCAGAGAGATTTTGTCTTCTCATCTATTGAATTATGCAGTGTTAAATATTGCAGCGGAAACCTGCCACTGTTGACCCTTCATTGTGAATAGTAAGTAAGGAAGATAAAACCGAAGCTTTTCCTTTAGTGACCTTTGTGTCTCTGGGTAGCAGAGACTGAATTAAGCGCTCAATGTTCTTCAGAGCTTCGCACCTGTTTGGCTTTCTGCATGTCTGGGCACAGGTAACTAGGTGGGAGATTCTAGGGACAAAACAATGAGAAGAGACAGTGCTGTTCAGTGGACAGGCACTAACTAATGAGTGACCACATCTCTCTTAAGAAGCAGCAACCTTAACCCCCTCTTGCCGCAATGGAGGTACAGGTACACCCACAAAAGGTGGCAACAGACTTCTTAGAATGCACTTGTATGTCCTGTTTTGCAGTGCAAGGACTTTCCCCCGGACACCCTGGACTTTACCCCTGTCAACAGAAGAAAACATCGCTAGCTCCTTGCTGACCAACTGTGTATAATGGCACCCTTGCAGTTAAGCATTCCCTTCCAGAAGTGTCAATGCTGACACCCACTGGAAGATCACTGAAGGAGAACAGATGGTTCCCCCTCTGGCTGATCACACACATTGCAATCAACAGTGGGATCAGAGAGAGAAGGAGCAACAAAGTGAATAATGTAAATAAAATAAATAGAAATTAAAAATAATATGTCACTATTTGGGATTTGGGTACCCAACACCAGAGAAAATGAATGTCAAACAAGGAGGTGCGTGGGCCGCACTCATTTTTCACTGAGAGAAAATAAGGCCTCTACCACACCGCCCCCCAAACACACACACACCAGGACAGGCTCTGCCACACCGACACCCAAACACACACACACACACACACACACACACACACCAAGACAGGCTCTGCCACACTGACAGGCAAACACACACACCAAGACAGGCTCTGCCACACTGACATCAAAAACACACACACCAGGACAGGCTCTACCACATGACACCCAAACACACACACAAGGACAGGCTCTGCCACACCGACACCCAAACACACACACCAGGACAGGCTCTGTCACACCGACATCCAAACACACACACACACACCAGGACAGGGTCTGCCACACCAACACCCAAACACACACACCAGGACAGGCCCTGTCACACCGACACCCAAACACACACACGCCAGGACAGGCTCTGCTGAAGCATAAAAAATTTATTTTGTACACTGCTTTGTCATTAACTGCCCCTTTTGTATTTTTGACCCCTTGTGTATTGATTAATGTCCCCCCCACAACCTTGTGTATTGCCCCCTTTGTGCATTTATGCCCCCACACCCTTGTATATTGATTTATGTGACCCCCCCCTTGAATACACTTTCCTATAACCCCCAATTATTTTTTGACAGGCGGAGCCTGTGCTGGTGTATGTGTGTTTGGATGTCAGTGTGGCAGAGCCTGTCCTGGTGTGTGTGTTTGGGTGTCGGTGTGGCAGAGCCTGTCCTGGTGTGTGTGTGTTATAAAATGTCCCGGGGGACAGTCCACCTGGAAGTCCGGCGGGCCGCATTTGGCCCGCGAGCCGCACGCTGGACACCCCTGATATATGCTGTGGATTGAGGTGAGACATATCCTATTTTGGACTCCAATACTAAAGCCAGTACTATTAAAAAATATACTATAGGGTAATACAGTATGTAAAGGAGGAATGGGATCCTCCACTGTAATCAGGGGATGTTGAGGAACATAAATTGGGTCATTGTTCAGCAGTGGTTTTTCTCTATTTTAGTATAGTATATAAAAAAATATATATAATTTATAACGATTATGTCTGATCCATGGATCAGAAACTGTACATGACCTGTAAAGGGGCCTTCGTATTGTACCTACTCTGTATTGTCATTCCTGCACTGATGCTGTATTCATTGTGGTTGATTAATAAAGTATGCAAAATTTAAAAAAAAAAATAATAAATAAATAATGATTGTTTTATGCATTTTTATGAAATATGGAAAAACGATTCCAGGGTTTAAGTACATTAATCATAAGGGTATGTTTTTCTCCTGCAAATGGGCAGAGTTGTCCCTGTTTAATGCATAACTTTCCTGTCACTTCACATTAAAATAAATGTAGTTCTTAAAATTTATTAGACAAAATTTGCCGATGAGCCTCTTTTAACTCCCATCACTCTGAAGCAGAATTATGATGAGACTTGTAGCTTTCGAATACAGGGCATCAGATGTTAAAAAAAGGATATAATTATTTAAAAAAAAAAAAAAAAAAAAAAAAAGGTTGGCATACTTGCTGGCATATGTATACGGGCCTGGGCTGCTCACCTGACACACTGGGCAGCAGATCGGGCAATGCAGCCAAGCCGCTGCATACGCTCAGCCACTGGCAACATGAGTAGGCTCAAGAAAGAATAATCCACTTGGTTTCTATGGTGATATGGCCCGTTTTAAAACTTTGCACCAGACTAACTTTTATACCTAATTCTTAAAGTATCGTCGCAATTGTTTGCGGAGCAAAAATACTTGTAGCCGAGATACCTTCCCGCAGGGTATCGCGAAACTGAGGTGCTCGGCTATTTCCGTAAATCCTCGTCTCTCCCCGTGACGCTTCGGCTGTTTCCGCCCCCCTCTTAGTCTCTCTTGGCTGCAACATGGCAGCTCCCGGGTATCTTAGCATGTGAAGCTGGGAGAAGAAAAGGAAAGGAGCGGCCCTAAGCAGAGGGCGTCGGAGAGGGGGAAAGCACCGTAACTGGTGAGTTCAAAGCCCGTGGTAGTAAGGGGACATAAAGAGCGTATAAGGGTTTAGAATAAGAAAGCTTAACAGAAGGGAGGTCTGCATAAGGGGGCAGCTAGCGGGTCTCCTTGCCAGCTCAGCTTGGGCCTTTTCACATGTGTATAGACTGGTGTGCTTGTTAGCAGACTTTCTCTAACATACATTAAATCCTGGTTACGATAGGCTTTAATGCATGCGGACTTGGGGCCTTTTACTGGGCTGTGCCCCCCCCCTTTTTGGTGCGCATTCAGCGATTGCAGACCCCCCCCCCAAAGGCTGCAGTTGCAGGCAGCGATTGCAGAGCTCCCCCCCAAGGGCTGCAGTTGCAGGCAGCGATTGCAGAACCCCCCCAAGGGCTGCAGTTGCAGGCAGCGATTGCAGACCCCCCCAAGGGCTGCAATTGCATGCAGCGATTGCAGACCCCCCCCAGGGCTGCAGTTGCAGGCAGCGATTGCAGACTCTCCCAAGGCTGCAGTTGTAGGCAGTGATTGCAGACCTCCCCAAGGGCTGCAGTTGTAGGCAGTGATTGCAGACCTCCCCAAGGGCTGCAGTTGCAGGCAGCGATTGCAGACCCCCCCAAGGGCTGCAGTTGCAGGCAGCGATTGCAGACACCCCCCAAGGGCTGCAGTTGCAGGCAGCGATTGCAGACACCCCCCCCAAGAGCTGCAGTTGCAGTCAGCGATTGCAGACACCCCCCCAAGGGCTGCCGTTGCAGGCAGCGATTGCAGACACCCCCCCCAAGGGCTTCAGCGGCTGCAGGCTCCCCCCCAAGTGCTGCAGTTGCAGGCAGCAGCTGCAGGCTCCCCCCCAAGGGCTGCAGTTGCAGGCAGCTGCTGCAGCCCCCCCCCCAGGGCTTCAGTTGCAGGCAGCTGCTGCAGGCCCCCCCCAAAGGGCTGCAGTTGCAGGCAGTGATTGCAGACTCCCCACCCAATGGGCTGCAGTTGCAGGCTGCAGCCCCCCCCCCCCCGGCTGCACAGAATTTCCCAATGTTACAATAGGAGGACACATCGCTTATATCACATTATATCTTTTTTGATTGTTATATGCTTTACATTCTAGTCTGATAAACATGTTACTGTACATATATAACAATTTCTAGCGAAATGTTGTTAATCCAAAACATTGTAGCATGTTCATCAGCCACTGGGGAGCTACCTATATTCCTGAGCCTACCTGTTGTCACATCCGTTTCATTATATTGCAGACTAGTGCTGGATGTGATTTATTTAGTAACAGTTACTACTTGATGAAGTATCATTCAGCCCATCTAGTCTCCTCATTTTTCTTTGATGGTTCGGGCATCTTCTATATTGGATATATAAAGCATACAGCACCTGTATTTTAGTGTTCATTGCATGTTACATTGCAATTTCTGACACTTACTGCCACTCACTAAGTGTTAAAATGCCTGTCATGCATTGTGTATCAAAAGATGTGTGTGTGTATATGTGTATATATGTATATACACATCACAGCCATCTGACAACACAAGTTATTTTTATTACAAGGCAAAGCTTGTAACTTCCTCAGTGCAACAATTTTTACTTCCTTGTATAACTAAGAGTATCTAGCTGCTATCTTGAGGATACATGTACATTTTTTAATATTTGTCATTGTTTTTGAGAAATCTAAAAAGCACTAGACACTTTTCTTTTTATATTGTTATGGTTGACTTACTATGTATATGTGGCCTACTTTGTTCACAGACCAAGCTGAAACAATGATCGTTTTCATTTTAACCCCTACCCGAAAAGTTGTTATGCAGACATAATCGGTATAATTAACCATGTGCACTGCAGGTGATCTGTAGTTGAAGCAGATGTCCAGAGTTTTTTTACACTTGGTCACCAGGTCCTTTGACCTTTTGAGCTTGCTAATTGACCTTGGCTGTCTAAGAGCTGTCTATGCAAATGTATAGGTTACAGCCACAGGGCAAATGCAGCCACTCATGACTGATGTAGACTAATGAGTTGTCTGTATCCAGTTTGAATGTCTGGGTTTACCAGATGGTGGGTAAATAGCTGCCCAATGCAGGTTGGTAAAATGTAAACACATTCTGCTGTTTTGAATGCATGCTTGCCCTATTTGGTGCTGCATTGGCTAACTTATAAATTGTTTAGCTGTAATTGCAATTTTTTTTTTAGTTTAAGTTTGGAAGGTTAAATTAAAATCAGATTCAACCCAAGAAGAGGAAAAAAAAATACATGCCATACAGTAAATGATATGGTTTAACTAAGAAACCAAAATGACACTAACTAATTCTTAAAACAGATGCAACTAATATTGGAATCCATACCCTGTCTTCCTCCTACCAACCTTAGTGATATAGTATTTTCCAAATTACAAACGCAATATACAGAACAGACAAAAGTTACTGAGGTTATTCAAGAGTCTACCTTTTCTCTTTTTTTTTCGGTAGTGACTTTTGAATCCCTTTTTTTTTTTTTATATATACATTTTTTTGCACTGCTTGTAATACAACATGGATCTCTGTTGTATCTTGTATTCATGGTGATATCACTAGGGTGCCTTTATTTTATTTTTACTAGTTTTTAATAGATTTTATCTTTCCAAATTTTTTAAAAGAGGGAGAAACTCTCTATACTGATCAGACCGTGGTCATGAAGTATGGGTCTGTGGCGCTGCATTGCTGATGGCAGTACTTGTGATCAGAGATCCCAGCAGTCTGGATAGTCCTCTAGTCCTCTCTTTTTGATATTTGCCTGAATGCACAATAAGGCATTTATTGCTGGTAGATTTTACTGCTGTGAAGGTGAACCAGATCTTGCCCTAAGCTCCATTGCAGTGCAACAACAGACGAGAGCCCATGCTGTAATAATAAATCATTAATGGATGTTAAGGGGTTAAGACAGGGGTATAAACAGTCAATCAAAACAGACATTGGCAAACACAAAAGTGCTCACACTACTGTCTGCCACAGCTGTAGCTCATTACAACCAATGTAGTACAAAGACCACCTTAATATCAGATTTCCTTTGATCTTATTTGTTGTGCAGTGGTTTAGACTTGAAACTGATGCACATTGTATTGTGATTGAGATACTCTTGTTTAAATGTGTGTATGCATTTCAGCAATTAGTGATTATTTTTTTTCAATCTATTTGGACCTTGAAGCTGAATTTCTTACCTGTGCTGAAAATGAAGATTGAGCTCTGAAATCATATATACAAGTCTCAATTTTTGAGTCAAGTCATTGAATTTGCACCCCTCATATCTATTTTTGGAATGATTGATATTCTTTTAATATCCATAATTGGTAATAAGGAAGGAGAAGACATCCTCCCTGTTCCCGTTGCTTTTTGGGTTGGGCTGGAGATTTTTTTTTGGAATTTGTAAACTTTTTAAATTACATAATTACTCGCGTAGCGGCTTCTGTGTAATGCTACTGATGTGGCTACCAAGATTTAATTTTGAGTAACTAAATATCTTGTAGGACTAATTAGCTTTAGATCCAAGTAAATGGCCACATTCAATAAATTAATTTAGGCTGAGCTTTCTGTGACATGGTCATAATTTCCTTTTGCAATTATAGAGATAAAATAAAGGTAAAATTCAACATTAAACATTCCTGAAGCCTGTGAAGATTCTATAACTGTCCATGAAAGTTAGATGAAAAGCTCATACTTTTTGTGTGGCCTGTTCCAAAGAATACTGTGGAATAGGCCACACAATAAAAGCACGTGAATTTTTTTTTTTTTAAATCCATCATGCTCTGTTACTGCATACTGAGAACTTTGTATTGATTCATTCGCTACCATTAAATATTTCGGTCACAACAAGTACAAGCGAAAATCTAATTTTAGGTCAGCTTATGCTGTGCTTTTGTGGACCCCTTCCACAGCACAAGGGTTAAATGATCTAGCGAACTAACAGCTGGCTGTATTTACTGGAGAGGACAGACATCTGGTCCTTATTAATTCCGGGATTTTTTTTTTCTTCCATTTTCCTTGACATACAATTTTCTGCATCAGCCAGTCTGTCATTGAAAATGCTCACTTTTTCCCCTTGGCATTTGCAAGGCACTTTCCTATATTCAAAGGCAGTATGTTTTGTAATAATCAGCCTGCCATAGATGTAGGTGTTATGTAATTTTGAAATGTTAATGACATACATAGTTCTAATTGGAATTAGATACCACTGGAAATGGAATTTCGTGGTGCATAAAGCAAATATCTGGGTCCAGTACTATAGTTGATGTTATCAAACTTACGTGGGCTTCTACCACCTCAAGGGATCCCTTAACATCAAAGCCAATTATCAGACGTACGGGGCTTCTGACCCAGGAAGTCTTCCCTCTTCTCTGCATGGGGATTGCCAATTACAAAAGTTATGGAGGGGTAAAGGTGATGGAAAACCTGTCTACTTAAAATTAAGGGGATGGCAGAAGCATTATTTTCCCCTTAGAAATCTCATGGTGCTGCCACAACCACAAGGGATTCTGGATAGGCGCATGCAAGTAAGGCAACAATGATCACCTTTGGCCTCTATATCCACTTTATGCATGGATTCCTTGAGGGTAAATGTCCACTGTACCACAGCCTTAAGGCAAAACTCAGGAACGAGGTGCAGTACCCAGATCAACACTCATGGACAGCTGTTTTGTCCTTAATGGGACTTGTCAGCATGAGGTTGTGATACTTGCTTAAAATGTAAAAAGTGGAGAAAGAGGCGAAAGGTGATCATTGTTGACCTTTTTTGCATGCACCTACCCAGACTCCCTTGTTGTTTTGTACAGTAGCAAAATTATAAACACAATTATTCAAACCCCAGTGATCTCGCGTCACAATCTGGGATACTTTCTGATAATTAAAAAGACCTTTGGTGTCTGTAGAGATCCCAAAGGTATTTCTTGTCATGTTGCAGTGCTCACTGATGAGTAGATTGCTGTTATATATATAATTAGACACACGGACTGTAGTGCAGCAGGCAATACAAAAGGACACTTTTGTAGCAAGATAAAACAAATCATCCAGCGAGCAACTTTGAAGTTCTATTGAGCGCTATAATTAGTTTCTCAAGATATAACATTCAGCCCTTTAAGTTTCCCAGATGATCAACTGTGAAATCTCAAGAGTTTTTGAGATTGGCTGAGGTCTTCACATGCTAGAAGAACACTCCTACGGCAAAGGCTGCATTGCTAACTTATACTGTATAGTTAATATAGCAAAGTTACATTTTTAATTTTACCACAAATGACCCACAATTTATTAATCCCCAGGAAATCAGATTTTCTTCTGGCACACTACACAAGCCCTTCATATTTTCTCTTAAAACATAGGAATTTAAATCTTTCAGGAAAAGTTCCCTCTCAACTTAGCGCAGGAATTTTTATTTTCATCTCTCTTGGGTTTCTAGAAGGAATGTAATATCAACTCCAGTTAGATACTGGAAACTGCTGAAAAATAGATTTTTGATATCCTGCAAAGTGAAGTCTGTGACACACCACCCTTTATTTTCTGTAACACTGTTTGGAGGTTTCACATTTTTGTTATTTAATAAAGCATTGTAAATTGTGTTTTCCTCCCCTCTCTTTCTGGCTGATGTTAAACATTCCCTGCCTGTATTGTTTGTGGAGGAGATTTCATTCACATGGGCATGGCTACAAATGCTTAGTTTCTTTGTCTCCAGGGGCAGATCCAGGAATTCAGCATGAGCAGATGCGACCTGCAAACTGCAGTATAGCTTCTATGAGGTGTTGTGGGGGTTTCAACTGCAGGCTAGCTGTATAGAAGTCCCACTCACCAACTTCTTCCGATCTACTTAGCGTAGAAATAATAACGTCAATATTTTAAGTGTAATTGTTGCTTGTTAACTCTCTTCTGTCTCCCTCACAGTGATCTTGTGTTGTGCCACCATATTTCCAAGATAGAAAGTGAGATTTTATTATATCAGGTACTCTGTAGTTATATCAGGTACTCTGCCTCCAGAAATGTCTTATACCCTCCTATATGCCACTGTGCCCCATGATATGCCTTTTAACCCCCTATATGCCCCTCTGCCCCATGATATGCCTTATACCCCTATATGCCCCTCTGGCATATAGGGGGTTAAAAGGCATATCATGGGGCTGGGTGGCATATAGGGGGTTAAAATGCATTTCTGGAGGTATATATATAATATATATATCTGCTAACAGCAATCACACTCCTATCAAGCCAAGGCAGCCAGTACATGCTGGAACCTGGGGATGATAGGAGTGTGAGTACAGCCTCCCTATGCAATGCTACCACCACCACCACCCCCTTACACATCCATGCTATCACACACACACTCATTCACAAACATTTAAATACTCATTCATTCCATTAATCACACATACTTGCTCAAAAACCCTCCCCCACCCCCTTACCTGAACTGCAGATCTCCCACTCGCAGACTTCTGCAGGGGCCTGGCTGTGCGAGCAACTTCTCTGGCCCTGCCCCCAGAGGAAGGAGGGGGGAGGTAGAGTTATGTGAGGACTGTGCTAGCTTCCTGTTCTCCTGCTGCTAGTAGCAGAGACGCTGCTCGCGACCAAAGCCCGGTAAGCAGCATGGCCCCAGCAGAATGTGGTCTGATTAGAAGACAACCTCGATTATAAGACGAGGGGTATTTTTCAGAGCAATTGCTCTGGAAAAAACCTCGTCTTATAATCGAGCAAATACGGTACATACTTTATCTGTCATGGTTTGAGCGATCAAAACATGTATTTTTACGCTAAAATGGAGCTTTTTAAGGATTTTACTCTAGTAAAGTATAAGTTGCATATAGATAAAGGCCAGTTAAAGTGCTGGCAATAATTAAGTAATCGACTGATCCGGTATGGTTTAACTCTAAGCATAGTAACTACCACCAGTCTTGTACAGTGCAAATATGTTTTTCAAATTTTGTTCATTTTATTTTTGATCTTACAGTATCTCTCTTCGTTTCAGACAGTCCAGCGATATCCAGAGCACTGAACCAGGAATTACCATTTATTGTACAGGAAGCCCTCTCACAGCTTCACCACTTGATTTTCTCCTTTTTGCCGCATGATCCCTATAAAGTCCTGGATTATGTTTGTCTCACTTTTCCTGTGTTCCATAATTTGGCTGAACCGTGGATTTAAACTCAGAATAAGAGGCACTTAGAGCCAACATTTCCATGTTTTCACCCTGCTTTCTTAATGTATAAGACATAAGTACTTTAGAGGTTACACAAAACAACACTTTGGGAGGAAAATGTTAATGACCATTGGCAAGCATTTTTTTTCTATTTTATTGCTACAATGAGTCAAAAACTGTAACCTTCTTCCTCTCCTATTTGTTCCAATGCACTAAGGCCATTCTTGAGCAGCCAAGACTTCTTGACCCCGTGGAAGTCACTGTGTATAATAAACTGCACCAATGTCTGCTGAAGGATTTCAATACCGGGCACTGTACCCGTATGATAAGGAACGAGAGGAAGATATTGATCTTTCGCCAGGTGATATTTTGACAGTAAGCAGAGCAGCATTACTTTCTCTTGGCTACAAAGATATAGATGAAAAAGACCCCAACCGCATTGGGTGGATTTTTGGTGTCAATGAAAGAACCAAACAGAAAGGTGACTTTCCAGGAACGTATGTTGAGTTTGTTGGACCTGTCCGAATGTCACTGCCAGCCCATCGCCCACGGGGACAACGACCATTGCCAGCCACACCTATAACCTCGAGGACTGAACAATCTAATTCAGCAGGTTAGTGATTGCTGTGATTTGCTGTGTGTAAAAAGTAACAATAAAAAATTATATATGAGAGATTGGCATCCACAGTCCTAGTAAAGTATGTTTTCCGAAAGGCATCTGATATTGTATGCAGTAGCTGATTCTTCTACTACGTAATAATGTGTGTATATGTATAGAATATAGCACAGGGATTACTAAACACTTGTCTACATCCACCAGACAAGCCAGAAGAATTGCTTTCCTACAGACATCTTGTACTGCTACCACCACTGTAAGGGATTCTGGGTAGGCATATGCAAACAAGCACAAGCTACCAATGATCAAATTTTTTGTCTCTATATACATTTTATACACGAATCCCTTTAGGGCAAATATATGTACTGGAGTGTGTGCATGTAAATATGAGGTTAGCACAGCATGTCCTAGCCATGGGACTAAGCTCCATTCTGACTCTGCTCCACAAGATGCAGACTTCAAAGAAGGGGCAGTGAGATCCAGCCGTGCAAATAATTCCCCTTTTGTTCCTCTCCCGTCTCCAAGCAAGCTCTGATATAGTCCCTTGTCACGGACAGGCTCCAAAAGAAATGACACCATGCCTGCCAAATCCCCCTTTAACCCTACTGCAGCCATGCACTTTATTTTTTTCCCCCATGGAAAAAAATGTTTTTGCTCTATATCACTGCTGCTGAGGAACAGATACCCAGAAGTGAATTGATGACTGTGAACATGCATTTCACCATACGATTTTACTTCTTCCATGTATATAGAGCCAAAAAATGTACGCAGTACTTATTACAATATATATTCAAATGATGTGACAAAACTTGAATTGACAGACTAGGATGAATGCATTAGGTAAAGTGGACCCTAAAGGCCCAAGCCTATCCTGCCCCTGAACCACTGTTTTAATTGTATGATGTTACGTAACAAAAAATCCTGGACTAGTAGTGACAGGCAAGGTCCTGGCTTGCCATGGTACATGCTCCACTTGATCTTCCTTGCATGTCGGTTGCTGGTTCAGGCATTCTCTCAGGAGCTCCTCTTTGGATGTCATCTTACCCATGTACTAACAGATGCTCTTGGTTTCATTCAGGACAGTGGCTTTGACACTTACCAGACTCCATCCGGCATCTTTCCAGCTGGTGTACAGTCTCTGGGTGTTCGACTTTCCTGTACTCAATCCAGGTTGTGTTCCCAATGCCCTTCCGGGCTGTGCTCATGTATTGGTCCATATTGTAGGGAGGCAGGTTATTGGCTGGTGGTCAGGGTGTTCCATGATCAGCACTGTTCTTCCTTGTGTTAGCCAGTATAGGTGGGAACCTGTTGCTAGCAGGTCATCCATTTGACACACAAACACACACTATTGGGATACCTGACCGTTACACCAACAGGGACCTTTAGTTGGTCCCCACCTTTGCTTTCCACAAGATTTTGTAGTTTCTGTGAGAATTTTGGCCTGTTCATTAAGAAGAGCATTTGTGAGGTCAGGCACTGATGTTGGACAAAAAGGCCTGGCTAGCAATCTCCATTCCAGTTCATCCCAAAGGTGTTTGATGGGGTTGAGGTCAGGGCCCTGTGCGGGCCGGTCAAGTTCTTACACACCAAACTCATCCAACCATGTATTTATCTACCTTGCTTTGTGCAGTTTTACAGTTTGCACAATGCCGTTTGGCAGGTAATGTCCTTTTGGCATCTGCCTAACCCAGAAGAGTGTAGGCTGCTATAGCTGCAAAAGTGGTGATGGTTGGGGGGGTGGCAACTCCATATCAATGAGCATGGTTTTGGAATGAGATGTTCAACAAGCTTATATAGGTGCGATGGCTAGTTGTCCACATACTTTTGACATTATGGATATGGTGAAGCATGCATGTGACTGGATGTTTCTGCTTCTCCCATTGGTATGTTACTGAACATGTGGAAGGTTACAGCGTTGTGCTCCCTGCAGGCAACTGATGGGGGCTTTAAATGCAACAGTATTCGCATTTTCCAAATGCAATAGATAATGCATGCACTGCATTATGCATGTGTCTCTAGCCTTTTTACGATGTGTCTTTTATTGTGGACTGTTGTCTCCCTTTCAAAACTCCATAGCCTGTCATGAAAAATGATCTTCTGTAAAATACCTTATAGTTTAAGGTGTTGGAGGTAGGCCAAACTGGCTCTATGTAGCCTTTAACTCTTGTGATGCATATAAGAATATTGTAACATTTTAGGTTACAAAAGCCCCATACTGTCCACTTTAGTTTTAGTTAACATTTAGTTCATTTTAGAGGTACTGTTTTCAGTGGTAAAGCTTGTTCCTGAGCCTAGATGTTCATTTTTAGATGTTAATTTCGTCTGGTCCCAAGCATAATGTATAAAGGCAAGTAAAGGTTTTTTTGGAATTAGAACTTTAAAATTGCTCCCTTTTTGAATTTTTCTTAGGCGTTAAAACTTTGACATTACTTGTAATATAGGAGACAGAATAGAATGATAGCTTGGATGCCAGTCTACCTTTGGATCTTATTGGGATTTTAACTTGTGGGAAATCTGTGTGGCATAGTTAACAAAGAAACTTACTACAAATGAGCCAGTAAGGAGCTATTTTAGTTGATGGTGCTAGATAACAAAATGTCAGTGTAAAGTTGGTTGTGAATAGAGTTTTTGAAGCTTTGAAGGACAGATTGTTTCTCAAAAATGCACACAGAAAACAAATCTGCTTTGAATTGCTGAGAAAGTCTCGGGCAGTGTGTGCTATTTTTTTTTCTTCATCCATGTTCTGAACACAGCAGACAGATCTTGCTGAAACCAGTTTAAATCTTTTTTTTTTTTTCTTCCACAAAAGACACATGGCAGAAACTCAGTTCAACAGACAGTTTTAGAGAATGGGGGGTTGGAGCCTTTCTGAATGTTTAGGGAGGTAGATGGACAGTGTTCTACTATGTACTATGACAACTGTTCAAAAATTTGGGGTCACTTAGCTGTTTTCATGGAAAACGAGGTTTCTAGCTGTGCTAACATAGTTGTAAAAGGGTTTACTATTGATCAATTAGCCTGCAATCTTAAACTCAGATTAGCTAACACAACATGCCATTGGAACACAGGAGGATGGTTGCTGATAGAGGGCCTCTGTAGCCCAGGAAAATATTCTATTAGCCCCTTTTGTGACCAGACTGTTTTTTTTTTTTTTTAGTTTTAAATGTTCTACCCTTCGTGACAATGTAATTTTCTTCCTTCTCGTTTGCTATACCCACATAAATTATATTTTTTTGGGGGGTGGGGGATGAGAAGAACTTTCTTTAAATTCTGTTATTTTGATCGTCATATAATGTATTATATACTTTTATTTGAAACATATTTTACTCATCTAAAAAATAATTTAGAAATACCGTTATACAGCAATAAGTAAAAGTAGAGTATTGCTATCACAATTTTCTTTTCAAAATTAATGATAGTGACATTGTAAAGCTGCCATGAATCCCCACCCACATTTTTTCAAAAGTAGATAACCCACATATGTGTGTATATAATATAAATATTAAAAATCATTAAATATAAACTTTTATATGAATATATACATTTTAATTTCAAATGTGATTTAATTAGTAAAAAAAAATAACTGTCTATGCAGTGATCTTGTCACTAAATATCATTGAATGTTGCTGACATCCAGCAACACCCCCTGAAGGACAGAAGCCTCTTCCTAAGCTCTGTCCTGCAGCAAGGCCATATTTGAAATGCATGCTACTTTTCAAAACACTGAGCAAAGAAAAGCAAATTTTGAATCAGATATAGTGTAGATGTTAATGCTGTAGCTGGAAATGGCTGATTTAACACCTTTATGACCATTGACATGCCAGGCACGTCGATTGTCACGAACGGTATGTTTTTCCATGATGCTCCTGGCAAGTCATTTACAACCTTATCAATGTCATGACTGTATGTATGATCCACTTGATATTTTAATGGACAAAATGACACGGACATTTCTAATTGACCTCAAACTATTAAATGGGCATATGTATGTTTGTGTGTATGTATGTTCTGTACAATACAGAAATGTAAAGGGACTGCACAGCTATCATATGGGTTAAAGTGCATATGCTGACTGAAATTCCCCTTTTAAGTTAAACACCTCTTCTGTAAACTCTCTTGATAACTGAATAAGCTGCATGCGGAGTTTGATTTTGGTATTGTTGCTGCTGAAGAGCACAGTTAGCGGGCTATATATAACAAAATGGGCTACTGGGATTAATATTGATGCAGGTATTACGGTATATATATCCGATTGACCCTGGCTTGCCACACTTGTAGCCACCTGCAGCAGAAGTGAGTATGGAAGAATTTCACTTGTGAAAACAAAAGGGAAAGGTTCTTTTCCAAAACTGACAGCTCAGCATTCATGTAAGAGTGACTGGAAAGATCAGTTGTTACTCCCACCTAATGTAATGCTGTGGAACCAGTTCTGTATAATTAAGGAACATTCTAAATCAGCTATAAGAAAATATTCTGTAGCTTCTTTGTTTCTCAATCTGTCATAGAGGTTATATTTCCTCTAGCTAGTTATTAACCCCTTGGCTGCTAAGCCATTTCCCACCCTGGTGCTAAGCTGGTTTTCGGCATTTTGGTGCATATCACGTTTAAACGGGTTTAGAAGTAAATTTCTTGGGAATAAACTATACAAACCATATATTGTTTTTTTCAGCACACCCAGCAGATTCCAAATATACCATTTTTATATGTGTATGCCTCATTAGGTTTGCAAAATAAAGCCAAAAATGGGAAAAAAGTGTAATTTTTCACTTCCGACTCAATAAAAAGTAGTTCGTAATGTTATTTTTCTAAACTCTAATATCAAAAGCTGCGTTGCTAAATATTTGTAGTAGGTAACCGGTCTAAAATAAACAGAAATTGAGAACAGTAGACTGTTTTTCTAATATTTTATAGCTAAAAGTTAAATTTATTAGACTATCACAAAAGACATCTTTAAATTTAATGCATGGCTGCCATCAATTAAACAGCTCTAGCTGCCTGGGATGTTAAAATAAGCCAACAAAACTATATATTTTTAGAAACTACACCCCTAGCTTCAGCAAATGAGGTCTTAGTTGTATTTGTATCACAAATCTGACGTGCACAACAAATAAGTGAATATCACACTTCTAAAAATAAAAAATACATTTAATTAAAAGCGACAAGTTCATTTATGTCTTGCGCACTCCAGTCTTGTGCTACGAATACATGCAGCCCCTCATTTGATGCGCCAAGGGGTGTAGTTTCTGAAAATATATACTTTATGTACCATAATTTAACTTTCCAGCTGTCTAGAGCTGTCTAAATGCAGGCATCACCCCTAAATGTTTTAAGACAATTTTTTTAACAAGATTCTCCAATCTGCCATATCTGAAGTTAAAGGGGTCTAGACATCTGGGAAGTTAAATTAGTGTACATAAAGTACACATTTCAAGAAACTACACCCCTTGGAGCTTCAAATGAGGGGCTACATGTATTTCTAGGACAAAAGTTGAGTGCACAAATAATGATGGAATATGTCGCTTTGGCTAGAAAATGTTTTTTCTAACCATAGCGACATGTTCATTTGTGTCTAGCGCGCTCCAGGTTTGTACTAGAAACACATGCAGCCCCTCATTTGATGCGCCAAGGGGTGTAGTTTTTGAAAATATGTACTTTTTGTGCCATAATTTAACTTCTTACGTGAGCAGTAATGCCACGTCAAGGCTTCAACCCTAATTACTGACCATTCATACGCCTTTCATATCTCCATTCACTCGCAGAACCACACACCATACTTTCCATACATTCACTCGCAGAAGCACACACCATTCTTTCCCCTTACAATCCCCAAGAAATGATGGTAAAGGGAGAAAAAAAATCACTTTTACAGCAAAAATAAGTTTTGCAGTAAAAATGCAAGGCGCTCCAGGGATGATATGGTTACTCACGTACCGCACAGGCTAAATGGCTGATTTTAATAATATTTGCAGTTCATCAGGATTTAAAAAATTGCCTTCCTCTACCATTGGCTAAATTTAACCCCATGATCAAAGGGATCATGGGGTTAAAATTCAGTATCGGCCATTTTTAAAAAAGGAATGTGACTTTTTCATAGCTATATGATCACTGTGGTAACATTGGCTACCACAGTGATCATTTAGCTAGAATACTTAAACTTTTTTTTTTTGTTTAAAGTTAAACTAGTTTGTTTAGATAATTTAATTTGGGGGTCTCTAGGCAATTTTGATCTTTATTTATCTGCCTTTAGAGACCCCCAAATCATTTTTTTTTTACTTTTTTTGTACATTTTTATTTTTTTAACGTAATATTTTTTATTATTTTTTTTACAATCTATATACCGTTGGAAGAGGCGATTACCTTTCCAACGGTATATGTTGGGGGTCTGTAGCTGCTTAGATGCCTGAGATACACGCACCTAAGCAGCATGCCCCCATACCTCTTTAACTGACAATTGTCAGTTTTCAATAAAGTTGCGCGGTGACGTCATTACCGGCCGGATCGGGTGGTCCCAGTGATGCCCTTCAATATGAGGGGCAGATCGCCGGGGTAGGTGGTGATGGGGGTCCACAGACCTCCATCAAGGTAAGATAGTGCTAGCGACGGCATGGTGCCGTCGTTAGCACCTAACTGGAACTGCTAGCGACGGCACCATGCCGTCGTTAGCAGTCAATATTGTTCTGTGATATTAAAATCACAGAACATATTTGTGCAGTAGCGTTTATGATGGTTTGAGTCAATTGTGGAAATTTCATGGGATTTACTCGCTAAACAATGCATTGCCTTGGGATGAAGCATCCCTTCAGCTCACAGTAACCATATGTTATGAGGGGCCAAGGACAAGAACCACCCTAAAGCTGTCTCCTCATAATGTATAGTTTGGTTATCATCCAACTTCCAAAATAAATAACCAAAGATTACATAATTTGAAGTGTGCTTGATCTTAAAAGGGACACACCAGCCATCCTATGCACTTTAATGCATATAACTGCCTGGCCCCTTAAAATTTTTGTGGTGCACTTTTTTATGCAGAGTTCCGCCATATGCGCCACCCTCCCGGCTAGTGGCTGTGCAGGTGATGTCTTTGGGTATGTTTTTTCTGTCTTTATTACGATATATATTTCTGGAGAATGCCTATTAAAGTACTCGGTGTGCCTAGTATGTTTCAGCAGTGATGTATTTATCTTTGGGGCAGTGACCCCAGCCACCCCCTCAACTATCCGCATTCTTCATGCATTAGAAGGCCCTGTCTTTCCTTGCCGTGGCACTTTTTAATGCAATTAATAGAACCTCCATAGTAAAAACTGGCCGGTTGAGAAGATCAAAGATCTCCCTTGTTTAGCAGGACATCTGCACTCCAATTTTTGTGGCTGGAGGACTGTAGCCCCCCCCCCGACCTTACCACCCTCCTGGCCTAGACCCTAGTTGGCCTTGGTCCGGATACTTACACCAGCATGTTCTAATGTCTTGGAGCAGAGTGTATGAAGAAGATGCATCATAAACACTGGTCTTTTTTTTCCTCAGTGACTTCATTGTCATAAGAATAAGTGTGAAACAGGACATGGTAGATGGATTATTGTGCAGTAAGCGTGTAAATATTGGTGTACTAGGACATGGTTCTTTATGTGGGCTAACTCTTTTGATACCTTAGTGTTGAAAACACCAGGAAAATTGCTTTAGTTCTTACTGAAATTCAGCGTCAATCCAATAACAACCTTACCCACGCCCATAATAAATTGTAGGTTAATCAGAAAGTTCTGTTTTTATCATACTAAACAGTGCTTTTCATTCATAAGAAATTGCACTTTATCTTTTTTAGTGTATTCTACAATGTGTACTTAGTACAAAGTTCTGTGTGCGTTATATGCCATCTGAATGTCAAAGGTCAGAAATTTAGCATCAAAATTGTATGAGATTGTGCGGCTACTCCTTTGCTTTGTGAAACAAAATTTCAAAGAAAAAATTGTTGATGCCACACTAAGAGTTAACTAGCCTGTAGAGCTTGGAATCTGCTGATGAGGCAGATAAATCTGGCTAAGAATTAAGCACTGAGCTATGTGCCAAAATGTAAAAGGTGGGGGTAGTGAAAAAGTAGAAGATGGGGGGAGGGGATTTGAACATGGCCTGGCTCTGCATCACTTTATTCCCTCCTCCCTACAAAAATAGCTGAAACATGGTTTACTCAGCATAGTAAAGAAGTCTGGAAAGTGGTGTGAGTGAGGGCATTGCCTGAGTTAAGGATTTATGCTTGAAGGCCAGTATCTAATTGTAGGCATACATTTTACATGTATTTTATGTTTGAGACATCAAAGGTTCCATCAAAACGACAGGGAAACCTCAGCTGTAGATTGTGAAACCTGCCTCTGAATTTTAACAGTTGGGGTGGCAAATTTACCACTAACCAATATTCAATATTTGTTTGAGAGCAGAGGTAGCTCTCTAGCTGTTGCTGGCATACTAATCTCATCCCATGAAATTTGTTTCAGCTCAGTTTTTAGTGCAGGGCTACGCTACTCCAAAATTGCTACTTAGCACTTTTATTTATCTCAACTTTTGGCACATAACTTATATAGTAGCACATAACAATTGCAACATATAATATTCTGCCAGTTGTGCGCTCTTAAGAAACGGAGTGCCGATATGAAGTCACAGCCTCCATGGTGTAAATTGGTCTAGGCCAAAATATGTAACTGGGTGTTAGGGTAATCTATGCAGGAGTGTTGACTTTGTACCCTTTGAAAACCAACTGGAAGTATGTTTGGTGTAGCCACATAACAATGAAATGAAGCCCGTTTATGGCATTACAGCATTTTACAACAAGAATCTTACAGTTCGCAGAAACGTTTCCTATTAGTTCCTAGGTTAAACTCTGAAGCTGCTGCTGTTTGATACTTTCTATTCAGTTACAATGTATTCAAAATACCTACACTGAAATACTTTTTTTCTTGTAGCACAATCTCTTCCAGAGCTTGTTGACCACTTTTCCCCTCCAGAAATTGCACCTCCCATCCTTGCCAGGTTGCTTGATGCTATCGAAAAGAGAGGTAAGATTTTTTTTTTTATTATTATTATTTGTATATGGGTGGCTTCTAATTTAAAGGCTGGGCTTTAGTAATAAATATGTATGTAATAGGATGTATGCAACGCTACCAAGCAATTAATTGTTGGGCATCGCCAGCAAAATATGAGCCATAGTTACTTGATTTCTAGGTTTTGCACGGTCTTGTCCATAGCAGTTCCTTTGACGCTCCACATGTTCGAGTTATTAATAGAAAAAAAAAGTCTTTGTTTGGTGTCAATTGAACACGACGGATTTTTTTTTTGTGCACACTGCTGTACATCTTAATCTTTTTTCAGTAATCTGCAAAAATATTCTAACACTTACGCAACCAGTACATTTTTGAAAGCCATAATCCTTTTGTTCACCTGTTTTTTTCTGAACTAGTTTTCTCAACATATGTACACTGTTATGTATGCCTCTCGTGTGTTTATGCTGTGCTTTTTCTCTGTATGCTTTTTATAGTGTATATAATACACCTTATATAATAGCAATATTAATATATACTTTATTATGGTGTATAATGTCCAATGCAGTGCATAGTCCTGTAGGTTGTTCAGTGTTTGTTTTGATGTTTGAGATGCATTTATTAGGTGCTGTGCATATGAGAGCTGTTCTTTTCTTTCACCTCCAGCACTGGACAGTGAAACACTGTACAGGACCTCTAGTTTCGAGTTCAGAAACGCAGTTAAAACCGGTAAGAACCAGTCTTCGCAAGTGGAGAACAACTCCTGGGTCTTTATTCAGTTGAGAGCAGAAACGTGTTCCATTATTTTCCTGTTAAATCAGCTGTCATAACAGGGGGAGTGCAAGTAATATATGAAATATGGAAAAGAAAAAATGTCGGTGCGCTGAGCTAGTCACAGGCTCAAATAATACAAATGTAGAATACGAGGCCTACCAAACAGGTGTAAGCATTCTGCAAAAACAGTGTATTGGCTGTACAATGTATACAAAAAACAAACTGTCTGCGCTTCTTACCACTATATAGGAGGTGAGAGTAGGTTCTCACCCTATTGAGTGTGCCTTGACGTGGCGGGTGAGCTTAATTATGCTTTGGCCAATTCATATAACCAAAACCTCTCATTTATATTATGTTTATGTATTTGTTGCCAACTTTATTAGGGTAAGAAGCCCAGACAATATATGAAATATGTTTATTAAACAATTTTAATTACTGCAGAAGGGAATCTGATGACTCAGATGGTGGTAAATGATATAGCAAAAATATAACCCCCCTTTTCAAATCTTAGTTCCTCTGACTTTTGAAATATGATTTAAATATAAAAATATTTAAATATTTATATATGTAAATATCTACACATAAAAGCTTCTGTGAGGCTCAGGGCCTGGCGATTTTCTCCTGTAAGAGATGGTAAGCTGGCCCAGCATATTGGCTGTTCCGTGCAGCTAGATTTCTTGCACAAATCTAATCGGAGTAGCTGTGTGTTATGAAGTGTTCTCTGACTTTAAAAGTGACTTGCCAACTAGTTTAGTCAATGCGCCCTGTGGATTGACCAACCCATACTAGAGGACTGCATCAGGAAGTGGGTACCTTTGTTTTTTTCCAGGTGTTGCGGGCTTGAAGACAATGTACCTGCGAGTCCCAGTAATCCCGTGCACTCCTGTAAGGCTGCCTTCGGTTGCTCCCACACAGCGTCTCTTCTCTTGTTCTGCCCAGGAACCCAGCGGAGTCACGTGAATTTACGTCACGTCACATGACTCTGCTCCGTTCCTGCTTTCCCTGGGCAGGACAAGAGAAGATTGGCCACATGTGTTGCGGGAGCGGCAAACGCATGTGTTGCATGAGTGGGCGGTAATGGTCAGAAATTCTGCCGTACCCTGACTGGATACACCCTCCAGATGCTGCTTCCTTCTACCCATAGCTATCAGGAATACAAAGACAGCAGGAAACACAGATCCTTAGTGGCACTGTAGCGTAGCAATATAGTGCATTACTGTCCAGACAAGGACAGCACCGAGACGTACCCCGATAACAAGACAGAACTTGTATTGAGGTAAAACAGGAACTGACCTTATTGGGGACAGCACAGATATTTATACACACAACATAATCGGATCAAGAGTATAATGCCATCAACTACCAGACTGCCTCAATATAGTGGCCAGCAATGCCCACCCGACAAAAAGTCACTATTTTAGGATGATCCTAAGGGAACGGCATCAATCCCAGTACCAATGGAGAGTTTAGGGTCCGAGGATGTTATGTTCCAAAAAGCAACTTGATCCGATGTTGGGACCCTGAGCGTCAGCTGGCCAGAGTACCATAGCTGCGGCTGGGTAAACCTCGGTCCTAAAGATGGGTAAAAAAAACCAGGATTCCAAATGAGCTCCGTAACCGCTTCCAAGTGTTGCCCACCACAAGTATAGCGTGATAACAAAAGAGTGATGTAGTGGGACAACGGATGTTGATGTTCCAATTGTCGGCGGTCATTGCCGCGGTTCCTAGCCGCAAATTCATGGAACTGCACGGTGGCTAGGAACCGCGGCGATGGCCAATGACAATTGGTCTCCGTCAGGAGCATGGAGTATTTTGGGCCATATAGAGTCGCCATAGCCGTGGAAGTCTGGTTAGGGCAGACCACATGGGTTTTCCTGTCACCCTGTGCCCCCAATGAGCACAGGGTGGTTTTGACATAAGGGGGCACTGGGCAGGCAGTCTCCCCAGGAATCAATCAGTGCCCCCTCCCAAACTCAAATCTACCCCATGTGTCCTCAGCCTCAGGGAGCTACCTTGTTACCCCCAAACACACAAGTTGAAATAGCTGACAAGAACACACCAAACATAAGTCACCCACAAATGCAAAACCTTTTTTTGTAACTTTCCCTTTAAGCAATTGTTTCCTTGTTATTGAAGACCTTGCAGGAATTGACGTGGAGACATTAGATATACATTCCATCGCAGATGCAGTGAAGATATTTCTACAAGATCTTCCAAATCCTGTAATTCCATATCATGTCCACCAAGAGATCATCTGGGCACTACTCGGTGAGCAAGATTATATCTTCATATGGGTTCTACAACTCGTAGCTGCATTCAGTGTGAATATTTATCTTGTCTTATGTGAAAATGTCCACCTAATGTGATACTTTTGATCCAACTTGCCAACAATGTATCTTTTATATATGTTATATATCCTATACTGACATTCTGGAGAGAGTTTAGAGGAGGGCTTAATGGTTTGCAGGATAGGAATTATGAGGGAAAATATGAGATCTCTATACGTAGAAGCGTAGAAGAAAGAAGATAGCAAGAACATGTGATAGAAATATATTTAAATACATAAAAGGGAATTAACAAAAAGCAGAAGGGAATTTTGTTTCAAAGAAAAACAAAGGTTAAAACAAGAGGTCATTATCTAAAACTAAAGAGTCAGAGGCTTAGCTGTAATGTAAGGAAGTTTTAGTTTACTAAGAGGGTGATGGATAAATGGAACAGCCACATATGAGAAGTGACAGAGGCTAATACCATAATGGAATTTAAACATGTATGGGAAAAGCATATGGTTCTCTTGAATCTAATACAAGATCAACGACTGGTTTAAGTCTTAAGGAAAAATGGGCCGACTAGATGGGCCGAATAGCTCTTATTAAATTCTGGGTTTTACGACATTGTTGGGTCCCCTCTCCTTGATTGCTTTTAGTATATTGGAGGCTCCTAAGCCAAACCAGCAGTATCCTGCCTGTAGGGCTGCAACTAACGATTATTTTAATAATCGATTAGTTGGCCGATTATTTTTTTGATTAATCGGATAAAGAAATGCAATTTTTTTCAAATTTTAAATAATGTAATAAAAAACGTACAAGTTACACTTTCATCTCTTTATTGTAATGGCCTCTCTCTCTATTCACCTTCTTATTTTACTGACATAATAAAAGCTACAAGAACCCAAACAGTGTTTCTCAAACTAGGTTTTAATACAAAGTTATTAGTAAATAATAATTCATGTTAACTACCGTATTTGCTCGATTATAAGACGACCCTGATTATAAGACGACCCCCCAAAATCTGAATATGAACTTAGGAAAAAAAGAAAAAGCCTGAATATAAGACGACCCTAAAGGAAAAAAGTTTTACCAGAAAATGTTAATTCATGTAAACTATTTTTTTTAATAAAAGCTGATTGAGAAAAATATTTTTTTTTGTTTTTATTTCCTTGTATTTTCCAACCTGTCCCCCAGTTACGCACATCTGCCCCCAGGCTTGCCACACCAATATGGCACTGTGGCCCATGATATGCCTTTTAACCCTCTATATGCCACTGTGCCCCATGGTATGCCTTTTGACCCCCTATGTGCCACTCTGCCTCCAGAAATGCCTTATACCCCTATATCCCATTCTGGCATTTAGGGGGTTAAAATGCATATTATGGGGCAGAGTGGCATATAGGGAGGTATAAGGCATTCCAGGAGGCAGAGTGGCATTAAGGGAGTTAAAAGGCATTGTATAGAGCACTCTGCCTCCAGAAATGCCTTATACCCCTATATGCCACTCTGGCATTTAGGGGGTTAAAAGGCATATTATGGGGTAGAGTGGCATATAGGGAGGTGAAATGCCTTATACCTCCCTATATGCCACTCTGCCCCATAATATGCTTTTTAACCCCCTAAGTGCCAGAGTGGCATATAGGGGTATAAGGCATTCCAGAAATGCCCTATACCCCCATTTAACACACACACACACACACACACACACACACACACACACACACACACACACACACACTACAGCAGGAAGCACCGGTAAGTGTGTGTATGGGGGGGGGAGACAGGAGGATCCAGGTCCCCTGCAGTGGTGCGGGGGATCAGGATCTTAGTCTCATAATCAGACCTCTATTTGAGGTCTGATTAGAAGACGACCCCGATTAGAAGACAAGGGGTATTTTTCAGAGCATTTGCTCTGAAAAAAACCTCGTCTTATAATCGAGCAAATACGGTATTTTTCACATTTAATAAAAACTATGAGAAAAAAACCTTGTTTATATTTTCTTTTATTTCCCAAACTGCCCCCAGTTATGCACATCTGACCCCAGCTTGCCACTCATATGTCCCCATATATGCCTTATACCTCCTATATGCCAGAGATTCCACTGTGCCCCTTGATATGCAACTGAGCCCCCTGATATACCTTTTACCCCCAGATATGTCTTATGACCCCCTGATATGCCTAATATCGATATGCCTTATAACTTCCAATATGCCACTTGCCCCCATTTATGCCTTATACCTCCCTATAAGCGAATGTGCACCCTGATATGCCACTCCACCCCCCATAAATGCCGTGCACCACCCTGAAATTCATTATACTCCCTGATTCACCACTCTGCCTCCCCCAGATATGCCACTCTGAAATTCATTATACCCCCCATACACCACTCTACCTCCCCCTATACACCACTCTAACTCCCCCAGATATGCCATTCTGCCTCAGCTTAAGTGAAGGGCAGTAACGGAGGCTGTCTGTGCGCATTGCGCAGACCCCCACCAGCTGACAGAGAGGATGATCCTCTGCAGGAGACCTCGATTCTCTGTCAGCCGGTGGGGGTCTGCACGATGTGCACAGACAGCCTCCGTTACTCACCTTCACTTACGCTGAGGCTTCTATGAAGCTGCAGTGTAAGTGCCTGTCAGCAATGGAGGTTCACAAAACACCAGGGAGTCGGGAGAGAGGCAGAGCAGTGTATGGGAGGGGGGAGAGAGACGGAAGTGAGAGACCGGCCGACAGTGAGGGGAATCCAGGTCCCCTGCAGCGTTGCGGGGGATCTGGATTCTAGTGTTATAATACGATCTCTGTTTGAGGTCGGATTATATAAGGAGAGGAGTTTTTCAGAGCATTTTTATCGATTAGTTGTTTCAGCCCTACCTGCCTGTTCCCAGTGGCAATCTTGCACATTTAACAGTACGCGCAAAACTTTGATTAAATAAGGACAGCTTTGTGTTTGAGGGAGAAGAGAATGCTATCATAGACTGGCATTTTATCCAAGTATGTAACAGTTAAATATTTAAAGCCTAATATTTCTGTTTGGAATTATATCACATATTGGCTAAATTTACGAAGAGTATTTTACTCTTGTGTCCGTTTTTGTTCAAAAAGGGCCCTTCCAACCTGGATCGGAATAATCCGATCAACCACAGGGGCTCATGACTTTCTATCATGCAACGGGTATCTTATTTTCTTTTTGATCTGTTTAAATGCGTGCGTGTGCTTAATATACCTTAGACTAAAATTTTTTTATATTTATGAAGATAATTTTACTTATCGTAGCAGTTTGGCAAACTGTCTTCATTAGGTAAATCGTGTATTCTGTGGTTAACCATTTGCTCATCTGTCTTCCTGTTTTAGAGTCAAAAGAGGAGAGTAAAAAGATAGAACAAGTTTCTATGATCATTCAGCCACCTGCTGTACCCTTGCAGCATTTACTTACTTTCCAGCACCTTCTCCGACACATTTGGAAAGTGTGTGATAAAAGTAACAGCAATGGATTGACTCTGAAGATGGCTGCTGAAATCTTTGGACCACTACTGCTTAGACCAGTGATCACTGGGTGAGGATTTTTAGTAGCATGGTTTTCTAAATTGATTTGTGGTAAATTACATATAAAGTTCCAAAGTTGGTTTAATGTGATGCCATCAGAATCCAATCCTTGAGGACCACAGACAAAATGTGTTTTTTCAATAGCACTTCTATGGTTTATGTATTAATAAGGGACCTTAAGAAACTTGAAAGAATGTGACCTTTGGTGCAGAAGTTTGACACCCCTTTAGTTTAAGAAACATTTCCACAATTTTCACACATGCAGAAGCCATGGTATTTAGATATATATCTACAGACATGCGTACATCACTTTTTTTCTGTAAACCAACTGTATTCCTGTCTAATGTGCGAGTTGATGTCACCTATCACATTGTTCTTGTACCAGGGCGGAGGCTGTCCCGGATTATCCCATCCTCTTTTTGGAGCTTCTGCTGCAAAATAAAGAGCTGCCATCTGAACAGCATCCTCCAGGTACGTATTAATTGTATATCTGAGTTGAGGCTGCTGATTGACGATAAAGGGACTTAAGAGGGCAGTCATGTCTGGTTTTTACAGGATGTCTAAATCGGAAGGCTACATCAAACTAGGGCTGCAGCTAACGATTATTTTCATAATCGATTAGTTGGCCGATTTATTTTTTCGATTAATCGGATAAAAAAAAAAGAATGTACATTTTTCATTTATTTAAAATTTAATAAACAAATGATGTTAAATACAAACAGCAGAATAAAAAAAAACTTTGATAAAATGCATTTCTTGTCTTTATTTCCCAACTAGCCCCCACAATTGATGCACATTTGAGCCCAGGCTTGCCACGCTGCCTCCCAGACATGCCACGCTGCCTCCCACATATGCCATTCCACGCTGCCTCCCACATATGCCATTCCACGCTGCCTCCCACATATACCATTCCACGCTGCCTCCCATATATACCATTCCACGCTGCCTCCCACATATACCATTCCACGCTGCCTCCCACATATACCATTCCACGCTGCCTCCCACATATACCACTCCACGCTGCCTCCCACAAATACCACTCAGTCCTCATCATTAAATTAACCCTAAACACCCCATTAACCATAACTACCCCTAAATTAACTCTAAATACCCCATCAAAACAACTACCCTAAAGTAACCCTAAACACACCATTAACCACAACTGCCTCAAATTAACCCCAAACACCCCATTAACCACAGCTGCTCCTAAATTAACCCTAAACACCCCATTAACCATAGCTGCCCCTAAATTAACCCTAAACACCCCATTAACCATAGCTGCCCCTAAACACCCCATTAACCATAGCTTCCCCTAAACACCCCATTAACCATAACTGCCCCTAAATTAACGCCCACCTCCCCTAACTTTCAGTAGCCCAAATATTAATTTTATACTTACAGTTAGATGAGTGTCACAGCCATGTGGTTCTGGCCTTCTGGGAGAAGGAAGGGGTGGGGCCAGTTGTCACAGTGATTACAGGGAGGGACTGGTAAGTAGGAGCTGCTGCTGTGAGTAACTGAAACAGTTTATATAATGAGGGGTATTTTTCAGAGCATTTGCTCTGAAAAAACCCTCATTTTATAATCAATAAAAATCGATTCAACTAATCGATAATGAAATTCGTTGGCAACGATTTTCAGTATCGATTTTATCGATTAGTTGTTGCAGCCCTACATCAAACGATGAGGATCTTTGAAATCTAAGACTTTTATAACCAAATTCAGTACTAGAAACAAAATATCTTTCATTGTTGAATGTCCAAACCTTTTCAAGAAATTACTCCTTAGTTATGGGAATATTTTTTCCCCCTACTGTGACTCAAAAAAATATGCACTGGTTGGTTATTGCCTTAAAAGCTAAAATGATTCTTAAATCTGTAAGAATTTAAATGCATGTAGTCCTGATTTAAATGTATGAACAATAACAATGACTGTGCTAAGATAATTTTTTCTTAGCATGCCTGATAATGCAGTTCATGTTTTGTCTTAATTGCAGTAGCATCTTTAGCAGGTACAACATTGTCACTTTTTCCTTTTCCTCCATAGCTCTTCCTCCCAAGCCAGCAAAACCCAAACCACCAACATGCAAGGCTAATGCAGGTGGAGGAACACTTCAGGAGGCAGAGTGGTACTGGGGTGACATTTCTAGGTGAGGCACTTTTTTTTTTTTTTTTTAATCTTTGTTTGTATTTTTTGTCCTAACATGTATGTATGCTTTCATAATGCATCATGGCCTTTATTTTTAACCCAACAAAACATTGTCACATTTTCCGCTGGGTCTTTCTTTTGTATACTTCTGTGCTCTATTGGAGCTCTGAATAGAATATAATAGTCATGCTAAGCAGCAATCTTAAAGACAAATTGATCCAAGAACAAGGTTGTTGTCGTTATGAGATACTGTGTTTTTAAATGTTGTGCATTATTTCAGGGAGGAGGTTAATGAGAAACTTCGGGATACTCCAGATGGGACATTCTTGGTGCGCGATGCCTCCAGCAAAATCCAAGGGGAATACACACTCACTCTCAGGTATGTTAATTTGTGACACAAACATATCTTGCACCAGAGTGCTTAAGGTCTATTTAGAAACTAGTAGCAGCTAAAACATGAATAAATTAAATTTAATGAATTAAAATAAGCTAACGTGCTATGCATTGAAATACTGAACACACCCAGCAAAATAAATACAAACCTAAAGCATATTGATATGATTCTGAAAATTTAGCTTGTGCTGCTGTGTTGGGAGCCACCTGGGGTCATAGGAACACTTGGTTTGTGCAAGCTTGCAATGAGCGGCACGCAAAACTGAGGCAGGTGAGTAGGTGCTTTTGAAATTAATGGCAGTCCATCAATGCATTCATTGTATCTAACACTTGTATAACATACACTGCCCACCTGTGTAAGCAAGCAGTGGCTTTGTGGTCATACAAAGGTTAAAAGAACATATTCATAAATCTTTTTAATATGCAAAATAATTTGTGTGGTAAGGATTCCTGGAGAAATTTGATCCAGGTAAAGGGGTTACATCTGAGTAGTTTTGATATGATAGTATTGGTAGTTTTTCATTTCATCAAAAGCTAAAGAGTAGGTGCTAATTTGGGGCACAGAACATCAACATATTTTATGGCAAATTATTTAAAGGGGGACTTTCTCATAAAATTTACACAGCAGTTTATTCAGAGCATTTTAGCTCACCCAAATCTCGGTCCCAATGATTTTTTTCTCCTGGGAGACAGTTGGTCCTGCAGAATGTATAATTAACTCAGTTGAATTTCAGTTGAATTGAATTTCAGAATGACACAAGGACATTGTGACTGAATGCAGTGTTAACTGAGCAAGTGCTGGAGAATTATTACATAGCTGAACGCATTTAATAACTGAATATGAGTTTGGAATCCAATAGCATATACAATTGATGTTTCTGTTCTCTACATCTCGCTATTGTCAGAATTTAGCCACCTTGGAAATACTATTAAAAATACCAATCTAGTGCATCTTAATTGCTGTGCCAAATACGTTTTTGTAATTGATGCACAAGTCTGTGTAAGGGTAAAGAATTTATTCTATCAGTTAACTCTCCCACACTGGTTACTGTGTTTATGAATAAACATAACCTATTGAAACTGTCATTGATCTAAAGGTCATTTCCTGTTAATTAATGGCTTTGGGGTTTTATGGAAGCCTAGTCTCTGCCAACCGTTCACACAAGGGAAAGAATAAAACAAAACCAGATGGAAAAAAAAAACAACGGCCACTTCCTTTATTCCCTGCTCTGACCCAGCTCTCATTTTAGTTTTAGTAAACAAACAGATAAAAGATAGAGGGTGTTGTCTGAGTGATAGATTCAAGGTCATTTTGGAAGCTATATGTTTGTATAACTCTGCTGGCATTGACTTGTGAACTACCACAGGAAGCAGCGTTTTTCTTAATTTATATAGAGAGCAGGAATACAAACAGCAATGCTTATTCAAGAGATATTTGTATTTTCTAGATCTTTGGAACTTTCCTTCCCTCAGTTACACTTTAGTTTAGTTTTCTATGGATACTGCTTTTAACTTCCATATTTAGAGGAGATGAGCATCCTGTTATTTCTGCTGGTACTATGAGGGAGTGTTTACTACTGAGGTAGGGCAGGACCTAATCAATAAGACATCTGTCCCCTCCCCCCATTGAGTTAGTGTTTTCCTTTCCTGACTGAGTTGCATTAGTCATCTACCATTTTGTTTCTAGGGGATTTTTGGGTTGTGGGTCTTCTTTTCCTCACTAGACCCTTGTACTTTTGGGTGTAGGCATTAGATGTTCTTGTTTTCAAACCAGAGCTGGCCCTTTTATTAGGCAGTCTTTCTTCTTATCTCTACCCATGTGGGTGTCTAGCAACTTGGAGTTTATTTGCTTGTGCACATGTGTTAAGTTTATGTGAAGCTCCAGTCTGAGTAGGGCCTTCATCTCCACCTGTTACTGTAAGTTTTTATGTGACACACCACTTGCACAACACTCAGAATATTATTACAATTTATATACCGCCACCATACTCCAGTTTGGCAATGGTAAGCCAAGCTGCTTCCTTTGGGACCCATAAGAGATATTTAGCATTGTATGGATCTTTCTGGAGTTTCGTATGACTAAGAGGCCTGGCCATTTCATTTTAATGTGGTGTTTGTAATCCAGAATGTGCACTGAGCAGTCTGTGGGGTATAAACCTCATGAAGAGGAAAGGTCTAAAACAGGCTAGCACCAAGCTTAATCCTTTAGCCTCTATGGCCTGAGAGTGACCAGTGAAGGACACATGATGCCTCGCATAAGGAATTTGTCTTGCCCAAATAAGTAGATTCCACCTCCTGAGTTCTTTAAAAGTCTGCTTTTCCAGACTTCAGCCCAACCTTAAAGTAACTCCCATGGTACAACCATCTTATGTGCAAGTCTGGTAGTTGGGAGTTTGAACTGGAGGACCTGAACTATGAAGAAGTATCTTCACATGGATAACAGGTAGATAATACTTCCTTAATTTATGCAGGAGAAAGAAAGACACACTTGTGTCAGAATTTACAGAATGTCGATCAACTCAGACAAGGTTCTCTATGTATGCATTGGAGACCATAGACCCAAAGGTCTATGTTACTATTATTATTACTGCTACAATCTCTACACAAATAAAAGGTTTATTATTGCCATTTAAAGGGGGTAATGAGCGTGCAGGATAGTGTTGTGTGTTGGTAGTATAGCTACCTACCTACTACTATAGGTCATATATGTTGTCTGCTGGGGTTTGGGGGCTGCTGGATTTTGCATCAGAGAAGCGGAACAGGTGATAAGATAGAAGAGAGATGGAAAAACTGATTCTGGCACATAAACTAGTTATTATTGATTTTATATAACATCATATTCCACAGCACAGTGACCGTATCCACATACACTTGTCTGAAGTTTCTTCCTATTGCTCTTCCATTGGTACAGAATATTGCCCATTTCCAATTTGAAGCCTTTGTTTTGGTCTTGCCTTAGTCCCACGGACCTTTTCATAGGTGCTCACCACAGTTACTGCTTATGTTGGGCAAAAGGGTATGGTGGTTATTTGTATCTGGGCAGCTGTTTTTTGAAGGCTTGTTTGTGGGCTTTGCTCCTAAGACAACTGTAGTTTACACTCTGTTTGAGTAACCCTTCTGAATGAAGCTGTTCCAGGGCCAATTATAGATTTGTAGATTTGTGGTTCATTGGCTAAGTCCACCATTACAGATGTTTGTTTTAGAGCTATCAGACTAAAGTGGTGTTGACTCCTTCAGTCCAAATATGTCCAACTGTGCCCAATCCAAATCCTCGTCCGAGTGGTGGGCTGTATTTGACAAACTGCAGGTGGAGAGAAACTTGGTTAAATCCACAGCGGTTAACTATTACTACTGGTACATGCAAAAGCTAAGGTGCACATTTCAAAGATTCCAGTATTCAAGGTATGTGAGCACCATACCAAGGTTCTGATTGATTGGGTCTACCTGGTAAAAGAACACTTTAAACAGGATATAGCCCTAAGAATTAATTGAAGGACTTTACAAATTTTAGCTTCTCTTCTGTCTTTATGCATTTAGGGTGTTAACCCCTATTGTCCTTAAGGGGTTATTACTCGTAGTATATTGCGGGACAATGACTCTTTTAACATTTTTCAGTGTTACTGTTTAGCTGTGATTTTCTTCTTTCTCATTTCACGCTCCCACACATATTATATATTGTTTTTTTCAGGGCAAACAGGGCTTTCTTTAGGTACCATTATTTTTATCATATCTAATTTACTATAAAAAAAAAATGATAAAATATGGTGATTTTTTTGTTAAAAAATTACTTTCTCTCAATTTTTAAACGAAAAAACTTTTACCTATCTGCAAAAACGAATGAAAAAACCTGCTAAATAGATTCCACTATTTGTCCTGAGTTTAGAAATGCCCAATGTTTTTATGTTTTTTTGCTTTTTTCTGCACGTTATGGGGCAATGAGTACAGGTAGCGTCTTGCTATTTCAAAACCATTTTTCCCCCAAAGCTGGTCATTCTGCCCCATGTGCCATTTCGGGTATCTTTGAAATCGGCCAATGAAATTTACCCCATCAAGTCATATATTTTTAAAAACTAGACACCCCAAGGTATTTGAAATGCTGGTATTTTAACTAGGGCTGCAACAACTAATCGATAAAATCGATAATAATCGATAATGAAATTCGTTGCCAACGAATTTCATTATCGATTTAGTTGAATCGATTATTATCGATTATAAAATGAGGGTTTTTTCAGAGCAAATGCTCTGAAAAATACCCCTCATTATATAATCCGTTTAGTCTGACTCACAGCAGCAGCTCCTACTTACCAGTCCCTCCCTGTAATCACTGTGACAACTGGCCCCGCCCCTTCCTTCTCCCAGAAGGCCAGAACCACATGGCTGTGACACTCATCTAACTGTAAGTATAAAATTAATATTTGGGCTACTGAAAGTTAGGAGACGTGGGGGTTAATTTAGGGGCAGTTATGGTTAATGGGGTGTTAAGGGTTAATTTAGGGGCAGTTATGGTTAATGGGGTGTTTAGGGGCAGTTATGGTTAATAGGGTGTTTAGGGTTAATTTAGGGGAAGCTGTGGTTAATGGGGTGTTTAGGGTTAATTTAGGAGCAGCTGTGGTTAATGGGGTGTTTGGGGTTAATTTGAGGCAGTTGTGGTTAATGATGTGTTTAGGGTTAATTTAGGGGATGCTGTGGTTAATGGGGTGTTTAGGGTTAATTTAGGGGCAGTTATGGTTAATGGGGTATTTAGGGTTAATTTAGGGTAGTTGTTTTGATGGGGTATTTAGAGTTAATTTAGGGGTAGTTATGGTTAATGGGGTGTTTAGGGTTAATTTAATGATGAGGACTGAGGGTTAATTTAATAAAGTTAACTTAAGGTGCAGTTAGAGGTAAAGGGGGGCAGACTAAAGGGAATCTAAATCCTGGGGGCAGTGAAGATTAACCCAGTACTTATTTATAAAAGTATGGTGTCAGTGTGATGTGAACGGGTCTGTGACTCTATGAGGGGACTATGAGATATCTGGGGGGGTATAAGGCATATCTGGGGAGGATGGAGTGACATATCTGGGGGTATAAGGCATATACATTATATAAGGCATATGTGGGGAGGGCAGTGTGGCATGTCTGGGGAGGACTGAGTGGTGTATCAGGGTGTATAAGGCATATCTGGGGCCACAGTGGCATATCTGGGGGTAGAGTGGAGTGGCATATGTGGGGAGGGCAGCGTGGCATGTCTGGGGAGGATGGAGTGGTGTATCAGGGGGTATAAGGCGTATCAGGCACAGTGGCATATGTGGGGGTGGAGTGGCATATGTGGGAGGCAGCGTGGAGTGGTATATGTGGGAGGCAGCGTGGAGTGGTATATGTGGGAGGCAGCGTGGAGTGGCATATGTGTGAGGCAGCGTGGAGTGGCATATGTGGGAGGCAGCGTGGAGTGGCGTATGTGGGAGGCAGCGTGGAGTGGCATATGTGGGAGGCAGCGTGGAGTGGCATATGTGGGAGGCAGCGTGGAGTGGCATATGTGGGAGGCAGCGTGGAGTGGCATATGTGGGAGGCAGCGTGGAGTGGTATATGTGGGAGGCAGCGTGGAGTGGCATATGTGGGAGGCAGCGTGGAGTGGCATATGTGGGAGGCAGCATGGCATGTCGGGGAGGCAGCGTGGCAAGCCTGGGCTCAAATGTGCATAAATTGGGGGGGCTGGTTGGGAAATAAAGACAAGAAATGCATTTTATCAAAGTTTTTTTTTATTCTGCTGTTTGTATTTAACATCATTTGTTTATTAAATTATTTTAAATAAAAGAAAAATTTACATTCATTTTTTTTATCAGATTAATCGATTAATCGACAAAATAATCGGCCAACTAATCGATTATGAAAATAATCGTTAGTTGCAGCCCTAATTTTAACCCTTTCCATGCACTAATTCTACCACTAGCCTTTGTCAAACTTTATGGTAGTAAATTTTTTTTGTATTTTTTTCACACACGTTGTACTTCAGGTATAAATTTACCGCTCCTGGTATATGTCCCTGTGAAACACCCCCCAATATGTGTTCAATGACATCTCCTGAGCGCAGTGATACCCCCCATGCAGGGGTTTGTTGGGTTATTTGGGAGGTAAAAGGCCACCTTTGTGAGGTGTGTATTTTTTTGCCATTTAGACATCTGGTCACTCTGTGCCCACGTCCCATACTTGGGACATCTTTGAAGCCGGCCAATTCAATTTACCCCATCAAATGTTAAATGTGTATTTTAAAAAATGTGTATAGTTAAAAAACGTCATTGCCTCAATGAAGAGGCAGGCTGGAATGGGGGGGGTGAGTGATTGACAGACCAGGTCACTGGTCTGTAGTTTAACCCACCGATCGCCGTGATTCACTGTGAATCACGGGCATCGGGAAGTTGTGTAGCCCCCCCCCCCTGGAGCATTGCAGGCTTGCCTCAATGAAGAGGGAGCCTGGAATGCCCCTCACCCGATTTGCATCGGGGGTGGGGGGTTGACAGACCAGTGATTTGAATCACTGGTCTGTCGTTTAACCCACCGATCGCTGCGATTCACGGCGAATCACAGCGATCGGGAGGTTGTGAAGCCCCCTCTGGGGCATTGCAGGCATGCCTCAACGTAGAAGCAGCCTGGAATGCCCCTTACCCGATTTGAATCGGGCTCGGGGGGGTGTGTTTAACAGACCGGTGATTTGCATCGCCGGTCTGTTGTTTAAACCGCCGATCTCCGTGAATTGCCGAGATCGGAAGGTTGCAAAACTTTTTTTTTTTGGTTTGCCTGGATAGCCTCACTTGTGAGGCTTCCAGGAAAACCGCGAAGCCGCCGATCACGGCGAAGCCGCCGCGGTAAACGGCAAATAACGTTACCACGTACATGTACGGGCATTGTCGTTATCGCGTTGCACGGCAACCCCGTACATGTACGTGGATTGCCGTTAAGGGGTTAAGAGTGTTCTGGCAGATCTCCTGCAGAATGGCTGTTCATCATGGATAATGGCACCCTTTAGCCAGAGGATAAGTGATGTTCACCAAATCTGGTGAACCTTTTCAAGAAATTACTCTTTAGTTATGAGAATATTTTTCCCCCTACTGTGACTCAAAAAATATGCACTGGTTGGTTATTGCCTTAAAAGCTAAAATGATTCTTATGTTTTTATTTTCCTTTAATAACCATAACCCAGCTGTAAGCACTTACCTCAGTGCTTAGGGGGATGCAGACCTGCTCCTGGTCCTCTCTGCCTTCCTTGCCACCCTCTGGATCTTCGGAGGTAACAGGGAGCACCAAAGCTCACCCGCTACCTCCTCTGTATCCTGATTTGGTGTGACGTCTTCTGTATTGGTTTTTGGCCTGGCTTGCCTTTTGACTATTTCAGCTCTGAGTTTTGGCTTTTATGATTATTGAACGCCCTGTCTATCAGAGTTCTGGCACCTGCCTACCTGTATCAAGGGGCTTTACCTATTCTTTTTCCTGCAGCCAAGATACCAGCATCTGGAAGTAGATGCCCTCACACAAAAATGTATTTTCTGCTGTGTATACACTCACTGGCTACTTTATTAGGTACAACTGTTCAATTGCTTGTTAACACAAATAGCCAATCAGCCAATCACATGGCAGCAACCAAATGCATGTAGATGTGGTCAAGACAACTTGCTGAAGTTCAAACCGAGCATCAGAATGGGGAAGAAAGGGGAATTAAGTGACTTTGGACGTGGCATGGTTGCTCAAATTGTAGCTAATCGAACCATACAAGGGCTACCTTGGGCAAAGCGTTCACAGTGCAACAACTTTCATGGACTCTGGAAAGGTGTTTTGATGAGAAGTCCGTTAACTGGGTAAAGCGGTTCAGACTAATCTGTTGACAAATGTAGTGTATCAGAATGTACAATTGTTAGAATGGAGTGAGATTATGGAATGATTTTATTTTAGTTCTGAAATGTAGTACTTCTGTAGTCTTCCTATAACAATACATCATAGTTACACCAAAATAGTGTCTGGGTGGTGATGTACACTGTATATTGGTAGAGGCAGATCTTTTAGAAAAAGTTCACTATGGCTTGATTCACAATTATTTGTGCAAGAACCTGTTGAAAATTACCATGTTAGTGAACAGTGTGGGTTTTCATTACCTGTATTTGACCAAAGTAATCTACAGATATATGTTGTCTCTTCTCAACCCTTAGGAAAGGTGGAAACAACAAGCTGATCAAGATATTCCATCGTGATGGCATGTATGGTTTCTCTGACCCTCTCACCTTTACATCAGTGGTGGCACTAATTGCTCACTACCGGCATGAGTCTCTAGCCCAGTACAATGCCAAACTGGACACCAAGCTACTTTATCCAATGTCTAAATACCAGCAGGTAATTGTTTTTTTTTTTTTTTCTTGCTGAAGGATATTGCTCAGAATGCTGTAATTCAACAACCTCTCACAAATATAAAATGTACCATTTTAGGACCAGATTGTGAAGGAGGACAGCGTTGAGGCAGTTGGTGAGCAGTTGAAGCTTTATAACCAGCAGTACAGAGATAAGAGCCGGGAGTTTGATACATTGTATGAGGAATACACCAGGACAACTCAGGTAGTAATATGAGCCTTTCTCCCCAGCTAGATATGATGTTTTCCAGGTCTAACTTTTTGCCCTTTCTACGCATCAGGAGCTACAGATGAAGCGAACAGCCATAGAGGCGTTCAAAGAAACAATAAAAATCTTTGAAGAACAGTGTCAGACACAGGAGAGATGTAGCAAAGAATACATTGAGAAGTGCCGAAGAGAGGGTAACAATAAGGAGATTGAAAGGTGAGAGTGTGGCGGATTGTTGATTTGTTCAATGTTATGTTGATGGAGGCTGGTGATGTGTGTGATTTTAACCAGGTACTTGATTTTACATTTTTGTAGAAGAATGTGTGACACATGCTGGAATTAAATCAGTCACATGCTTCAGCACAAAGCACATTGACATAAAACTCAATATACATATACTTTAAAAGTTTACTACTGGAATTATAATCTAACCATATTAACAATATTTTACAGGAAGACCCTTTATGAGCCTTATGGAAATCTTTTTAACAAGGGTCCAAGTTCCACCTTTACCTTAGATTTGCTTTAGCTCATTTTTATTAATGTTGTTTTTTTTACAGTGTGAATTTGTTGGTTTCACTTGCATCATGTGATGCCTGTCAGACATCATATGTATGTCAATACAATCTACTTTCTGATTATCTTTTTAACCCAAAAACAATGCCAAGCATCTTATGATACAAATGGAAATATCCCTCCTGTCATTAGGGTAGGCTCAAACATTACTTGATTCTGTTTCACCTTAGCTTTCCCCTGCATCTGTATTCTTGTCCTCTTGTCACTTGTTCAGTTGACCATTCATGGAATATTTCCATCTAATCCAGGAGTCTACAAACTGCGGCCCTCCAGCTGTTGCAGGACTACATCTGCCATACTTCTCTGCCGCCCACTTAGCTGAAAGAGCATTATGGGAGAGGTAGACATTCAACACATGGTGGGCTACAGTTTGGAGACCCCTGACTCAGATGTTTAAAGTGGGTTTATCTGGCGCTCTTTATATATGATTGTAAATGGTGTGTTGATATCTACTTTTATTGCACAGTGGTTTTGAACTCGTATCTATGGTTTTCAGTAAACAAGGTAAGGAACTGAAGTAAGGCTGCAACTTACAATTATTTTCATTATCGATTAGTTGGCTGATTATTTGTTTGATCAGATAAAAAACAATATGCACATGTTTCTTTAAAATCATTTAATGAACAAACTGGGTGTTAAAACCAAATATCAGAATAAAAAACGTAAAATTTACATTAACGTACTCTGTACACATAACACTTTTTTATCTCTTTATCACAATGGCATTTCTCTAATCACCTTCTTATTTTACTGATAATAATAAAAGCTATATCTTAACCCCTTGATGACAATTGACGGTCCGGGCACGTCACATGAAAACAAACGGTTAATGACAATTGACGAGTCAGGACATTCATGACTTAAAACGGGTTCAGAAAGCACAATCTATGTTCACTTTCTGCACCCAACCGGTGTTGCTGTAATGCCTCGATGTTGAGGAATTCAGCAACACTGAGATCGGCAACAGGGGTCATGTCTGGCCCCTCCCTCGGCGGACACCCATTTTTTCAGTGGTGTCCCTGAAATGCCTTGATAGCGCGGCATTCAGCGACATCGAACACCCACCCCAGGACACACTGTGACCGCTCCGGAGAAAGGTCACAACCGCCACTGCAAGTGATTTTGCCACTCGCAAGATGGCAGTGCGTCCTGTAAACTAAATTAATTAGTTGAAAAGAGTTCCCAGGAGGATCTTTCCAGACCCCGAATGGGGTAAATTGAATTGGCCGGGATTCAACGATGTCCCAATTAACACATGGAGAAGGATGACCACGTGTCTGATTTCCAATTTGAAAAATGCACACGTCCCAAATGTGGCTTTTTAGCCCCCAAACAACCCGACAAACCCATGCTTGTGGAGTATCACTGTACTCACAAGATGATGAACATATATTGGAGTGTTGTGTGACAGTGGCATATACTAGGACCTGTAAATTCATACCTAAAGTACCATTTGTGTGGGGAAAAATACACACAAAAACACTACTGCAAACTTTGACAAAGGCTGGTGGTAGAATTAGTGCATGGAAAGAGTTAAAATACCCTGTGGTTTCTAGTTCTCAAAAATATATGGTTTTATAGGGCGCACTGAATTGGCCAGGCTCAAAGATGTACCAAATAGGGCATGGGCGGTGGATCACCAAATAAAGTTCAACACTGAAAAATGCGCATGCCTCAAATGTGGCCTTTTTGCCCCAAAACAGCCAGGCAAACCCATGCATGGATGGTATCACTGTACACAGGAGATGTTGCTGAACACATATAGGGGTGTTGTGTGACAGTGACATATACCAGGACCTGGTAATTCATATATGAAGTAAAATGTGTATGGGGAAAAAAACCGCAAAAAATAATTACTACCACAAAGTTTGATAAAGACTGGTGGTAGAATTATTGCAGTTAAAATAGTTAAAATACTAGCATTTGAAATACCCTTGGATGTCTAGTCTTCATAAATATATGGTTTGATGGGGTAAATTGCATTGGCTAGCGTCAAAGATACCCGAAATAGCACATGGGGGAAGAATTACCAGATTTGGAAAAAAATTGTTTTGAAATAGAAATATTGCCCCATAATGTGCAGAAAAAAAAACATTGGGTATTTCTAAACTCGGGACAGTAGAATCTATTTAGCAGTTTTTTTTCCATTAGCTTTTGTAGATGAGTAAAAAATTTCAAGTAAAAAAATAAAAAAGTTTTTAAGTACAAGATATGATACAATCAAAATAATGTCATTTAAAAAAGCCCATCTTGTCCTGAAAACAAATAGAACTTGTGTGAGTTCAGTAAACGGGAAAGAAGAAAATTACAGCTAAACATGAGCATTGCAGAAATGGTAGAACAGCCATTGTCATGAAGGGTACAAAAAATAAAATCAGCCATTGTCACGAGGGGTTAAAAGAACCCAAACACTATTTCTCAAACTAGATTTTAATACCAAAAAAATATTAATTCACATGTAAACTTTTTCATATTTTTTATAAAAACTATAATTGAGAAAAATGCATTTCTTGTTTTTATTTTCCTTTATTTGCCAACCTGCCCTTCAGTTATCCACATCTGACCCGAGGCTTGCCACCCTGCCCCCCTGATATGTCTTATACCCCCATATGCCACTTTGCCCTCCTGATGTCTTATACCCCCAAATGCCACTCTGCCCTCCAGATATGCCTTATACCCCCAGATATGCCACTGTGCCCCTGAAATGCCTTATACCCCCAGATATGCAACTCTGCCTCCTCCTTACCGACTTGTCCCCCGTGCTCCAGACTCCCTGGTGTCTAGTGGGGGCAGCCGGTGAACGTCTGTGCAATGTGCGTAGACAAACCTCTGCTGCTGGCTGGCACTTTTGCTGGAGTTGGTATGACTGAGCACCAGAACTTTGTCACGCCAGTGCTGCATCATAGAAGCCCCAGTGGAAGTGGCGATCAGTAGCAGAGGTTGTCTGCGCAGACGCCCACCGGCTGCTAGAGAGCAAGATCCAGGTCCCCTGCTGCGCTGCGGAGGATACTCCTCTCTGGCAGCCAGACAACCAGTGCTACTACCTTCCACTTCCATTTGGGGCTTCTATGATGGAACACCGGAAGGTCATGTCACACCAGCACTCCATCATGGAAGCCCCGGCAGAAGTGGAGGGTAGTAGCGGAGGTTGTTCGCACGAATCGCGCAGACGCCCAACTGGCTGCCAAAGAGGAGGAACCATGTCTCCTGCAGGGCTGCGGGGGATCTGGAACTTAGTGCTATAGTCCAACATCTATTTGGGGTCGGATTATGAAATGAGGGGTATTTTTCAGAGCATTTGCTCTGAAAAAATCCTCATTTTATATTTGATAAAATCAGTTCAACTAATTGATTAATGGAAATCGTTGACAATGATTTTCATTAGTGATTAAAGACTCTATCGATTTAGTTGTTGCAGGTTGTATCCACCGTATGTTTTACCAGTGTATGGAAGAGATGACGGTAAGATTCAAAGAATTTTTTAGTGCTGCAACTAAATTATTTAGTTAGCCGATTAGTTTTTCTATTAAATCAGATTTAAAAAATGCAGTTTTTCGATTATTTGAAATTTTAAGAGGGGAGTGGTAAAGTTAAGATCGCAACTGGGGATCGGATCAGACAGAAGGGTGGGAGGGAGTTAGTGATGAGTTGAGAGAGAGAGAGAGAGACTGGCGACCGGATGAGGTAGGAGAGAGGTAGTTTATTTTATCTTTTTAGACCGGAGGGCAGGAGGGGGTTAATGAGAGGCCCAGGGGAGTTAATAATGGGATAAGAGGGAGCAACTGGGGACCAGATTAGACCGAAGGGTGGGAGGGAGTTAATACATACTTCACAGCAGCCTGGCACGTCTTCTCCACTCAGCTCAAAAGTAGCATCAGTCTGATGTAAGTTTAACTTTAAAACGATAGTGCGGGCTACACCCAGACCAACTAATGAAGAAAGGTTAGCTAATTTAAATCTGTTTAGTTTAGAAAAGCGGCTCAGAGGGGATATGATAGCATTATATAAATATATTCGGGGCCAATACAAACAATTGTGTGGAAATCTATTCGTAAACAGGACTATGCGTAGGACACGTGGACAAGCATTTAGACTGGAAGAAAGGATGTTTAGTTTAAGGCAAAGGGTTTTTTTTTACAGTTAGGACAATAAGGATGTGGAATTCTCTGCCTGTAGGGGTAGTTTGATCAGAGTCTATACAGACATTTAAAACAACAATTACAGGGATATACATTTTAAATTATGGGGAAACAGCTTTTTGATCCAAGGAGAGATCTGGCTGCCATTCTGGAGTCGAGAAGGATTTTTTTCCCTAGTTTGTGCAAAAATTGGAAAGAGCCACAACTGGGTTTTTTTTTGCCTTCCTTTGGATCAACAGCAAGGAATAAACGGATATGGGAAAATCTCGACTTGATGGACGCATGTCTTTTTCCAGCCTAACTATGTAATCGAACAACCGACTAATCGATAGCGAAAATCGTTGACAACTATTTTCGTTATCAATTTAGACAATTAGTCATTTCAGCCCTAAAGTTATGACTAGGGAAGTGGTGTCAAGAGCAAGCGTTTAGCTTTATTTAACACACTAGTCTTATTTGGAGTAAAATGAACGGTGTGTGTGTGTGTATATATATATATATATATATATATATATATATATATATATATATATATATATATATATTATATTATATTAATAAGTGGTTCAGTGGTTTTAGAACAGGTATTTAAACTAGCTGAACCAATGGGGTCCTACAGGGTAACCCTACTTGCCCCCAGCACGTATGAATTAAGTCAATATATATCTGTGACACATAGGTTGAAAAACAGTAGACTTAGAGCAGTTTAGGATATACAGCATTGGTAACTAGTGAGAATGTGGATTTGGTGGTGGTTACTGAGACCTGATACTATGAGCAAAATGATTGGGATGTTGTCACACCAAGATATTAAGTTACATTACGTTTATTTATAAAGCGCCGGCAGGTTTTGCGGCGCTGTTAGTCAGAACAATTTCACATACGAAAACACATACAATAACAAACTGGTGCAAAGGAGAGGAGGGCCCTGCTCTTGCAAGCTTGCAATCTAGTCGGTGGTTGAGGGGGAAGTGAGACAATAGGAAAGGACTGCTTGGATGGGGATGAGTTGATCTGGTTCCAATGATGTGTTGAAGCTGTTGATTGTTCAGATGGCTTGATTATGATGGTTAGGAGTACTGGGAAGGAATGTTGTACGCTTCCCTGAACAGGTGGGTTTTCAGAGAGGATTTGAAAGTTGCGTATGAGGCAGAAAGTAGAGATCAGATGGTAATGTGATTTCGGATGTCACTGTAGGATAGCTTTTGGGCTCCAGTGATCATCAATCAGTATAGTTTAATACAGTATAATGACAACATTTTGGAGTGATGCAATGCAACCTAAGGTCTTTAAATATTTTAGAAAAGCTATTTTTTCTAAAATGGAAAGATATGTAGACAAATCTTGTAGGCCTGGACATTTTAAATGGAGTCCAGGAAAAACTGAAATATTTTAGGAGATGCTGAAAGCAGCAGGATTTAGATTAAGGACAACTGAAGCAAGTCACATAAATAAGGATAAAGATCTAGCTGACTACCTAAAATACTACTGCTCAAATTTTATAACGGAAGATGAAGGGAAGGGACCTCAATTAGAAAGTAGGACCAGGCAAACATGTAAAGCATGAAGTTCAACTTGAACTCATCAAAGTGAAAATGGACAAGTCCATAGGGATATATCCAAGGCTATTGAAAGTCATTGCCAGACTTATTTAGCTAGTCCCTATTGACAAGTTGCTGGTTATGGCACTATTTAGCAGAAAATGTTGCAGGGAAGACTCTTACAGACCAGTAGGGCTGCAACAACTAATCGATAAAATTGATGATAATCGATAATGAAAATCGTTGCCAATGAATTTCATTATCGATTAGCTGAATCGATTTTTATTGATTATAAAATGAGGGTTTTTTTTAGAGCAAACGCTCTGAAAAATACCCCTCATTATATAATCCGTTTCAGTGACTCACGGCAGCAGCTCCTACTTACCAGTCCCTCCCTGTAATCACTGTGACAACTGGCCCCGCCCCTTCATTCTCCAGAACCACATGGCTGTGACACTCATCTAACTGTAAGTATAAAATTAATATTTGGGCTGCTGAAAGTTAGGGGAGGTGGGGGTTAATTTAGGGGTAGTTATGGTTATTGGGGTGTTTAGGGTTAATTTAGGGGCAGTTATGGTTAATGGGGTGTTTAGAGGCAGCTATGGTTAATGGGGTGTTTAGGGTTAATTTGGGGCAGTTATGGTTGATAGGGTGTTTAGGGTTAATTTAGGGGCAGCTATGGTTAATGGGGTGTTTTTGGCTAATTTGAGGCAATTGTGGTTAATGGTGTGTTTAGGGTTAATTTAGGGGATGCTGTGGTTGATGGGGTCTTTAGGGTTAATTTAGGGGATGCTGTGGTTAATGGGGTGTTTAGGGTTAATTTAGGGGCAGTTATGGTTAATGGGGTGTTTAGGGTTAATTTAGGGGAGTTGTGTTTGATAAAGACAAATGCATTTTATCAAAGTTTTTTTTATTCTGCTGTTTGTATTTAACATCATTTGTTTATTAAATTATTTTAAATAAATGAAAAATTTACATTCATTTTTTTTATCCAATTAATTAATTGAAAAAATAATCGGCCAACTAATCAATTATGAAAATAATCGTTAGTTGCCGCCCTACAGATCAGTACGTGTTACATCAGTAGTTGGGATATTGATGGAAAGTATGCTAAAGGAAAAGATTGTCTGGATGTAAATGGAGCAGTATTCCTATCTCAGGGGTGTCCACATTTTTTTCTGCAGTGGGCCGTATGTATGTGTGCGTGGGCCGCACTCGTTTTTCAATTAGAGAAAATATGGCCTTTTAGCTTTAAAATGCATATTAATTTGTGTCCCAAAGGAATCCCCTCCCCCTTTCCTATAACCCCTAACTAAATTTTTTCCCCTGCTTTTCTCAGATGTGACTATCCTCTCCCTGTCGGGAGGAACTCTTCTGTGAGACCGCCCCCTTGAACGTCACATCTTAAAAGGGGCGGGATGAAAAGCTAAGGCACTGCTGCCACTGGGCGGCATGGTGTGTGCACGCTTTAACTTAGTTAGGTGGCCGGCCATACAGCCGCACGACAAGTGCTTTGAAAGCGGCCGTCTGGACGCGAAGTTCAAAGCAGCCGTTGTGCGGCCGCTTTGAATGATGGTCTGAGTTTATAGAAGTATAAATAAATTTGGTTTGGATGTTAATTGAATCGGTAAGACAATGGCTGAGTGACAGGAGACAGGAAGTTGTAGTTAATGGTGTATATTCAGAGGTAAGTTACTAGTGAGGTACCTTAAGGTTCTGTATTGAGACCCATACCTTTTGCATAGGATACAAAGGCCTGCAATAGTGTAGACACCCCTGGTGGAACAAGCCAAATGGTTAGTGATTTGTAAATAAGTGATAAGTAAACTGGAAGAATGGCCGAGAGTGTCAGCTTCAGTTTAATATTGATAAATGTATAATAATGCACTTGTATGTAAAAATGCCATAGCATTGGTCATACTGTTCTGTCAGTTATAATACTGTAGTTTGGGGTAGCCGTATTAGTCCAGTGTATACGAATGCAAAAAACAGAATGTTGCAGAATCTTGTAATACCTTTTTTATTGGACTAACAGTATTAAAATAATAGACGAGCTTTCGGGAGTCCTCCCTTTATCAAGTCAAAAGCATTTTTGACTTGATAAAGGGAGGACTCCCGAAAGCTCGTCTATTATTTTAATACTGTTAGTCCAATAAAAAAGGTATTACAAGATTCTGCAACATTGTTTTTTGCAGTCAGTTATAATAGAAGAGAGGGAATTATTTAAACAGGCAATGCAATAAGTATCAGAAAAAGCAAGCAGTGTGATGAGTTGTATAGCTAGGCATCAGTAGCAAAAAGTGGGTGGTGGTTCAGCCACTTTATAGACCTCTGGCCAGACCTCACCTAGAGTTATTGTGTACAGTTCTGGAGTCCCCATATCCAGAAGGATATTGACATTTTGGAGAGAGTTCTGAGAAAGCCTACTGAAATGGTGAATGGTTTGCCGGAACAAAATATCATGAAAGACTAAGGGAGCTCCATATTAAAGGCCTGGAGGAAAGATGAGGTGTGATGGAAACATAAAGGGATTTAACAAAGTACAGGAGGAGAAATATTAGAGACCCTAATCTAAAACTACAGGGTCAGCGGTTTATATGTAATGTAAATAGATTTAACTTTACTGAGAGGGTGTAATAGAAAAGCCTCCCATCAGTTGTAGAGGCTAATACAGTAAGAGAATTTAAACATGCATGGGAATGGCATAACACTTTCGTGAATCAGACAGGACCAAGGACTGAATAAGAGTCTTACTCGTGAAAAATGGGCAGAATAGATGGGTTGAATGGTTCTTACTCGCCATCAAATTCTGTGGTTAACACTCGCTTTTAATCTGATACACACAGGATGTTAATGAACTCTGAGAAGCTCAAGTCTCGGGTAATAGAGATTCACGACAGCAAGATGAAACTTGAGCAAGACCTGAAGAAACAGGCTACAGAGAACAGAGAGATTGACAAGAAAATGAACAGCCTGAAACCTGACCTTATGCAGCTGCGCAAACTGCGTGATCAGTATCTAGTGTATGTACCACAAGAGTCTGAGCTGGCAGTGCCTGTTTTCTTTCTGTAGGAGCATAATTCTGTAATTATCCTACCTTTGCCAAGTCTCATTACTTGTATGCATTCTTTTTAAGTTTCGCTGTTTCACAAGCTTCCGGTGTTGCTCCAAATCCATACTCCCATGTTCATTGTGGGTTCTCTTTTCTTTCTCTATTTAAATATCATTTTTGCACTGACCATTAGTGGGAGTTTATGTAAAAACATGCTGTATTTACATACTCTCAGTAATCTTGAATGCACACAGTTCCTGTTTCACTGTGTAGCAACTTGTTACATTATCAATAACACATGCACATACTGCCACCTAATGTACATTGCTTGTAATGACATTGATCTTTTATTCCTCATAATTTAGCTGGCTGCTTGGGAAAGGTGCTCGTCAGAAGGACATTAATGAGTGGCTGGACATGAAGAATGAGCCAGAAGAGTAAGTGTATTAAATGCCACAACTCACAGTACAATCTAGTCATAACCTCTTACAGTCTATCCTCAGATCATGTGTATTAATGCAACGAGCAGATGAGGTAATATGTGTTGAAAGTGTTTGTTTCCCCAGTTTTACATATGGGCTTGACTTAATATTAGCTGTATAAGACACTTATTGTTACATGTGAACAGCCCGGTAAGCCATGCTGTCACAACACCCAATGCACAGAATACATTCAGTAAAACATTTATTTAAAAAGCTAGTAAATGAAATAGCATTGCATGTTTTTGTACTTAAACAGTATGATCTAATTATAAGAATACTACACAGGAAATTATACCATTCCTTATATTCTATGCCATTTTTGCATATGAATCACTAAGCAGAAACCCAGGTGGCTTCTACATTTTCTGCCTGTGTTTCTCTAGCAGGAGAGAAGTTGTATGCTGAGTGCATCTGATCTTGTCTTTGAAATAGGAGTAATCGGGGGGGGGGATTTTTATTTTTAAACAAAACTGTCTGGTCTGAAGGGCTCATTCCGCCTTTTTGTAAGGCAAAAGCAACTATTTCTGTCTCTTGTAGCCCTTATTCTATTATGGATGATGGGGAGGACCTTCCACACCATGAGGAGCGCACCTGGTACATGGGCAAAATGAAACGCGAGCAGGCAGAGGAAATGTTGGCTGGAAAGGCGGATGGCACGTTCTTGATACGGGAGAGCAGACAAAAAGGCTGTTATGCTTGTTCAGTAGTGTAAGTATATGTACATAGTAAGCTGTGATTTCTGTTCTTTCATGATAGATACTTCCACCTGTATCCAGGGCCGTAGGAAGGGTGAGGCGAGAGAGACGCTCACCTCTGGCACAGCTGCAAAGGGGCACACAGTCACCCGATCAGCAGGTGCAGTATGCCCCGGGTGCCACTCATCAGGGTGTGGTCGGGTGGCCTGACAGCCGCCTAACGCATGGCCGCAGCTTACTGCTGTGGCGCCTGCGCATGTATGAGGAAACTCTTTTCCCGCGCAGGGGGGAGCAGGAACGTGGGCGGAGAAAGTTTCCTCATACAGTGCGCTGTCGCCACAGCAGTAAGCTGCATAGACGTCTGCACGACCGCCCCCTGGACCAGGGAAATCAGCAAGAGGGGTGAGTGAATGTTAGTGGGAGATTGAATGAATGAAGTTAGTAATAAGTTAGTGTTTAGGGGCAGAGGCGGCCCGGGCAGGCTGATTGGGGGTGGCAGAGGTGGCACAGGCAGGCTGCTAAAAGGGCAGAGTTGGCATATACAGGCTGTTTCAGGAGCAGACTTGGCACAGACATGCTTTTCCAGGGACAAGCTGCTTCAGGGGCAGCGTTGGCGCAGGCAGGCTGCTTTAGGGGAGTGTGTGGGGGGTGCCACACAGAGGATCTGCCCCAACTGCCAAATACTCTAGGTACGCCCCTGGATCTCCCTAATCAGCCCAACATTACAGTAGCCATCTAAACGCATGGGCACACTTGGCAGTTGCCCACGTTCTCAGGGCCCCCTGGTGAATCACATTAGCAATTCTATAGGGGAAGGGGCAAGCGGGTCGGTCTTCAGGGGAGTGCCGAAGCAGCTGCAAGATCATGATCTCCCCAACCAGCCCTGCGCATCAGGCGTCCCTGTGGGCAGTGCACACCCAGTCACCATGAGCGCTGGTCTGAGTAGGAGGTTTCCAAATAGCAGGGCTGGTGGAGGAGATCGCAATCCCCCTCTAACCGGAGCAACGTTAGGGAGCACGAGGTCTGGCACTTCAGACCTCGGCATCCGTGCACCCTAATCACTATGCGCCGGCAAATGATGCCAGGGGTGCCAGGCTGTCAGTGCCCCCCCTTTCCTGACGTTCGGATGTGTGTAATGCCGCTCACCATTATATAAGAAATTCATGGTTGGGCATTCCTTTCTGTTGACACCCACCAGAAGGTCAATGGAGGACAGGGAAGACTTGGCAGGGTCTGTCTTGATCCTGCTGGGATCTGATTGCTCCCCCTTCTGGCTGATCGCGCATATTGCAAGTCAATGAAACCGCTTGCTGAACACATTTCGTCCTCTTTCCACAAAGAGAAAAGTAAAAAAAAAAAATATATAGTGAGCTCAGTGAGCTCAGTGATGTTACTGGCATACATAAGATGTATAAGTGTTCTCTAAAGGATCTCTATCCATATTGCACAGAGTGCAAAATAATACAAAAAATTAAAAAGCTCTGAGATCCCATTGCCCTAGCACTACATGTAGTAAGCAAAAAAAACCAAAACATCCCATCCGTTCACTCCGATCGCTTAAGCCAGAAGTATTAAAAATACTACTATATAGGGTACAATGTAAGGGATGGATCCGCCCCTCTAGAACACTACAAAATATGTATGTGGGTATATCTGTATTCAGGGAATATTGCCAAACATAAATTGTGGGTCATTGTTAATCATTAGCAACTACACTATTCTTTACTCTAATTTATTTTAGTATAGGTTTTATGTATTTCTAAACAAAAAACACTGTCTGAAAATAGAGGGTATATCTAACATGGAAAAGGGAAATCTTGTTTACACCAACATATGGAAGAAAATTGCGTATTTCAAATGCTAATATTTAAACTCTTTCCTTGTCTGTGTTTTTGGGAAGATACAGCACTAATTTTAGCACTTGCTCATAAAAATAAACCTCTCATATTTTACTTATCACATTGTGAGAAAAAAACAAAACAGCTGGGCTTCATTGACTTGCGTGGTTGAATGCGTACTGCAGTACCTAGAAAGGCCATCTTGGAAACTTGTTTTTTTGCCTTTTTGAGGCAAAATCTCTCACGGTGGTGCTTGTGACTGCTCTCCGTCCTAGGAAGGGTTTTCGGTGTCACTGAGTGCCTCGATATCAATGCATTTCAGCAACAATGTTTAAGCTTAGGAGGCGATCGTTGAGCTCATTTAAGTCAGGTGTCCGCCGCCATACAGTATACGGTGGATGGATGCTGATGCCCCAGAAGGGACCACATAGGGCCTTTGCTGCAGATTTCGGTGTTGCTAAATCCCTCGTCATCAGTTTAAATAAGAACGTAAACTGACCTTTTGCATGATGTGCCTGATAGGTCATTGGTCATTAAAAAAAAACCAAAAAAAAAAAAACACAAATACAATAAATAATAAAACGTCACTGGCATTAATAACATGTTCAAGAGGTCCCTAAGAGGACCTCTAACCATACTGCACTGATAATCGTGCAATTTAAAAAAAAAAAAACAATACATAAAATAAAACAAAATTATAAAAAAAAGATTATAAAAAAAACAAAGAAAAAAACCTTACATCCTATTGCCCTAACAGAACATCTAAAAGGTATAACCCCCCTGCTCCCATTCAGAACCCCCAAACCCATTATATATAGCCATAAGTATAAAAAGAAATCTACCCTATAGGGTACTATATGTATGGAGCCGATATGGCCCTCTAGAAAGAAAAAAAACTAAGGATGTGTGAAGTATTTCCATAATAAGGAGATACAGCTAAACAATTTTGGCTGGGTTTCTCTGCCATAACACATACCATGTGCAAAAAAATTTTGGTTGGTGGAAAAAAAGCACAGGAAATAATTTTGGCGACCACTTTTGACAGTGATTGGTGGTGAAATAGCTGCATTACGGGTGCCCATAAAATATGATAGTCTGTGTTGTCTGCTTTACAGAAATATATAATTTGGCGGGTATTGGTTTATTTTTGTTTCAAATTAGAGTTGCAATGCCATCATACCTAATGTAAAAATTATACGGCTTTGTAAAGAATAATGTACACTTTATAGTATGTTCCCTATAAGTGCTGGGAAAGTATGGAAATTCTATATAAATTATTTCTGAAATTAGGACACCCGAATTGATAAACTTGGAGGGGATTTTCCGTCACTTTACCTAATTTTGTGAGGATTCAGAGGGGAAAATATATATATATAAATAAAAAGGGGGGGTCTAATTTTCGCTCGCTTTTACCTAATGTTTTCCAAATTAAACCTAAAAGGACAACAGCATCATCAGTTTGGATTAATTTTATTTGTTACTTGTATGACAAACTGGATTGGATGTCAAGTGAATCCCAAGTGTAAGATATTTTAAATTGGCTTCAGACATTTCAATAGGTCTTTGGTCCCATGGTTATAACTTTGCTGTACACAAACATATAAAATTCACTCATACTTGATCTGTATCTCTACCTGTTACTATGTTTTTCTTTTCTTTTAAAAACACACACAGTTGTAATTGTTTACTGACGTTGGCTAGCTGTATCATGTGACCTGACAGTTTTTCTAGAATAGGTAAATGTTTTTGCTCTTTTTTTTTTTAATAATGTAATACTTTTAAAATGTAGTTAACAAAAAGTAGAAGACTGACAAAAAGGGCTTCCTAGATCAACGACATCATGTCTGCCGAATTCTTTTTATGTATCCTATACAACTGTCCCCAGTAACTTCCATTACTTTCATACTAACTCCCTGTTTTCTTACTTCTGCAGGGTGGATGGTGACACTAAGCACTGTGTAATCTACAAGACTGCCACGGGCTATGGCTTTGCTGAACCTTACTATCTATACGCCTCTCTGAAAGAGTTGGTCCTGCATTACCAACACACTTCCCTGGTCCAACACAATGATGCGCTCAACGTCACCCTGTCGTTCCCTGTGCTTTCACTACCACCCCGGTGATTTTTCTCTGCATTGCTGGCATCAGATGTTGCCCTTGGGGCATATTAGCCTCAAGGCACTGTGGAGATGGGTTCCTCTCAGGGGTATCAGTTTATGTTGATAGTTATAAGAGAGAATGTGCATCAAGCGTCACAGTAGATAAATACACTTTTTCTTTATCCCAGCATAGTTAGGAACATTGCTGGGTAATGACGAGGCAGGAATCGCCAACTGCCATTCTGATGATGGCTTTTTGTCAGCATCTGATAGAGAACAGCTAGGAACTGCCATAAACAATGACTGCAGCATTAAACATGTAAGATGTGTCAATGTATGCAGTTCCCCCAACTGGTTTTAGGGTAATGTTACTTTTTGAAAATATGTTTTCCAGGTCTACATTTCTCCCTTGACCACTAGTACAGGCTTGTCGGTAAACAATAATTTGCTAGAGGGAAAAGTATCCCCGAATGAAGGTTTTACTTAATTGTTGAGACAACAATCATTAGTATATGGTCCATGAAATAAAGCAATGTTTACATGAAAACAGAAATTGCTATTTATGTTTAATACTTTGATGCATTCTGGTGGACAAACATTAACAGAAAACGTTCTAGAAAAATCAAGTAGACTACTTGAAAATTATTATCCTAGAGTCTGATACCATTGTCTTCTGTCTCTTTAAACAACTGCTCCCTGGTGACGGCAGTCTAGATTATTGTTGTCGCAGGAAAGCCATCTTTTGTTGAATCTGTGCCCTCTATACCTTATCAAGACTGTCTCAAGACGATTTAGATTAGTGTGTGCCTTTCTTGTCATTGTAATCAAATACCCAGGGACAACCCCCAGCATAGTGACATGGCTCATTTTCTAAAAGGAAATGTACCTGATCAATTGATTTGGAGTAATCATTCAGCGCTGTCTGGGTTTCCTTCTTGCTCAATAAGGCTGATGCAGAAATAATGTCCTTAAAATGTTTTCCCTAAAGGAAATTCTACACCCTTCAACATTCGGTTTAAATAAGTACTGCTTCCTTGATCTATTTAAAACACTAAACCAACTTTTCACTCTTCTTCAATATTTCATTCTACCAACACAGTGACATCCCTCTTCGATGTGCTTGAATTGTTTAGAAGCTGGAATAAAATGCTTTCTGTTGATGCTAACGTACCACAAAAACCAAAAGCTTTAAAAGAATAATTCCATAGAGAATTTCATTTTGTTTGGCCTTGTGATGGAGGTCAAAAGGTGGCAAAAACCTCTTATGAATGAAAAGCAACAGAAGTACAGATCACTACACACAACATGCTGCCATTCACTACAGTGTCTTCAAGGCAGTATTGTTACTGCTAATTTTGGCTCTTTAATAATAAATTGCTAATCCTAGGGCATGAAAAGAAGCCTGATACTGCCACGCAACCCCTTTATGTTGAGGGGCTGTCAGTTCAATTTGCAGACTCATACTAAGAACATATTTGTTTCCCTTGTCTTGTTTATACATGGAATGTGTAGTTTGTAATTTAAAATGAATGGGAATAGATGTAATTTGTAGTTGTAGTTTGCATAACTAGATTACATCCTCTACTTTGCACATTTTTTGTATCCAGTCTCTAAACCTATATGCTAATTTAATTTCTAACCATCTGGATTTTGTGTAGATATTAAGTCGAATCCTAAATGTTTTATAGAATTATCAGTCAGGCACTGATTGTGTGGTCAAAATCATGTTAAAAAAATGTCACATCATGGGAAGAAGAACATTTTAATAATCAGCTATTCAGCTGCATATCAAACTCACGCATGTACAGTATATATATATATATATATATATATATATATATAGATAGATATATATATATATACATTCCACATTGTGTGTGCTCTGTAGTGCGTATTGACATTTAGTATATCTACGAAACTACGAAACTTTTCTTATGAGACTTTATTGCTTCTGAATTTAAATATTGGCTGTAATAAAATGCCATGTCTAGCACTAGGTCTATGGTGATCCAGTATCTGGGTTAAAGGTATCATACTTAAACATCAGGTGCCTGATAACTGGATATCTTGCATTAGAATATGGGTGTATCCTCAACCAGAGTTATTAAAAATAATGTATACCATGGCATCCTTTGCCTCTATTTCTGTTTACACACCCCTAAATCCAAAGTCCAAACTATTCACTAGCAGGCACCTGTATATTGGTCCCACCTGTATTACTAAATACATCAACTGAAAATCTTTCTGAAGTACTAAGTTTTAATTTGTAGCTTGCATCTATCTGCAAAACTTGCCAGCTCATTAATTTTTAACACGTGCCTTGGTCAAAAAGGGGTAGGTATGTGGTCAGTACACTACAGTCAGCCTAACAAGTGTTCACTCCTTAAACCAAGGGATTGAAAAAATGTCTATGTGAGCAACTCATTGTTGCTTTTAGGGCACCTAAATAAATACCTGCCACCGCTTTGCAAGATCACATATAAATGTACACCTTTTTTCACTATGCCCTAATACCCTTTCTTCTCTTAGTATGTGATACAGCTTCAAAAAAGCTACTCTAGCACAAAAATAATTAACGTACCAGCAAGGAATTCTGGGTCTCCACAGGCTCACGAGATATTTGCACTAAGTAGAACAATATTTTCTGATGCTATTAAGTTCTACTGGATAATTTTTTCTTTTGGAGGAAAACCATTAATGTCTTGAAACTTCTTCTCATTCCCCCTATTATTTGTCCTTACAATTTCCCTTCCAATTAATGTATGGTTTAAAACATGGATAAATGATATCCAATTAAGTAAATTAGTTCACTGTCAATTTTCAGTCTCTGCCCTTCTGTCTTCTCATGATGCTTATGAAATTAAGTGCCCTTATAGTGCAAAATGAGTTCTTGGTCTTTGATTTAAAAATTGTTAAATAGAATATATGCACAGTGTAGCTTTTTGGTCCTTCATAACTCAACAGAGGATTCTGTTTGAATGAAGAATTTTAGATTGGCATAATATAAGCTAGTAAAGCCTTTAGGGGTCCAGATAATAGTGTAATTATTAATCCATTTTAGTAAACTTTTTTATATGCTATGATCTTTATATTTTCCAACATATAAGCTCTTCTTGCTCTAGAATGGGCTAAGAAAAAGAAATGCTGTGAAAAATGTTTTTTATCTTTTGACTACCAGAGGCATTGAACACAACTTTTGACAGCCTGGGGACTACTGTAAGTCTATTACAGTGGATGTTGAGAAAAAATGTTCTGTCTTTGAGATTTTTTTTTTAATTCTACGTTATATGATATTCAAACAGATATGAAATAAGATGGTTTTATCTTGTTATGTATTGTATTCCATTATGCTAGCACTAAATGCTTTTTAATCTAGATAAGATTGTTTTAGTGTCTTAATATTTCTTTCTTTTATATGCAATACTGTTATTCACTGCTTATTCTAGATTTTTCAGCTTCTTACTTTATGATGTTTCTGTTTAAAAGCTAAAATGTTTACTAATGCAAACCCAGTATATGTTTCCTAAACTGGTACTCTAAAAATTACATTTTGTATGGTACTTAATGAAATAAAATGTTTTAAAAATAAAATATTTTGTAACCAATTTTAACAGTGCAGTTATCTATATATTGACCGTATAATGTAAATCTTACATCAGGGGTGTCCGAGTTTTCTGCAGTGGGTCACTTCATCAGAAATGTATGTGTGCGTGAGCCTTTTAGCTTTATAATGCATATTAATACAGGATTAATTTGGTGATAATGAAAAAAGCAGTGGAAAGGTTTTTCCCATCAACTTTTATAACATACACACCAGGACAGGCTCTGCTACACCAACACCCAAACACACACACCAGGACAGGCTCTGCCACACCAACACCCAAACACACCAGGACAGGCTCTGCCACACGACACCCAAACACACATACCAGGACAGGCTCTGCCACACCGACACCCAAACACACATCTGGACAGGCTCTGCCACACTGACACCCAAACACACACACACCAAGACGGGCTCTGCCACACCGACAGCCAAACACACACACCAAGACAGGCTCTGCCACACAGACAGCCGAAAACACACATCAAGACAGTGTGCCACATCGACACCCAAACTGTCAGGGTCTGTCTGGAGCGACAGGCAGGGAGCAGAGACCAGTATGCAGGAATAATAACCAGACGAGGTACTTAGTAGATCAGTCCCAAAAAGCGATAGGATAAGCCAGATGATCATACACGGGAAGTCAGCAAAAACGCAAGTCCAAAGGATAGCCAAGGTCGGTACAGAAATGCAGGAGCCGTTTAGTATCCAAGGGCAAGGAAGTGCTCAGTGCTCAGTTTTAAACTTGCCGCTCGGATACGCCCCGCCTCTCAGGGCGGGACATCATCCAAGCGTGTTCACGTCGTTCCCTGTCAGGGAACAATAAAATTTCGAGAGAGGGCACGTGTTCCGACGTGACGATCCTCTCTCTGTCAGGAGGAACTCTGTGAGCGCGCCCCCTCGAATATTACATCTTAAAAGGGGCGGGACGAATGATGGTCTGCTGGCCCGCCGGCCGGCCCACAGGGAAATCTCACGTGGGCACCTCAAAGTCCATCGGGCCGCATTTGGCCGCCCCTGTCTTACATGTATATTTAAGCATGCAAGACTTAGTGATAGAGTGAAGCCCACAGCCCGACACACAGAAAAGCTGTTGGGTGCAGAGTGTCCTCACGTAAGAGATGTATGTGGTTGGCCAAGTGGACCCAGGAGGCCAACCATGTATTTCATACATAGTTGACACTCAAAGGTTAAAATGTGCATTTTTACCTACTATTCCTTATGTAAACATTTTTACAAATAAGTACAGCAGAATAAAGATTCATAGTACTGTTTCCCATGCCCTTCCCAGAAACAAATAAATAGTGTTTACGGAAAATATTTATTGAAAAGGTGTCCTGTCTATATGGGCTGGTTCACAAATCAACCAGAAAGTCTTGACATGTAAGTCAATATGCAATTTGGTAAAGTTTATGAAGGCAAGAGGATCACATGTCCCATAATCCAAAAGGTAACTTTAGCCACAAAAATCAGAATGAAAAAAAGGATCATATTGGTCCTCCTTGGGTCATATACTGCCCTGCAGGAGATATGGCGCACCAGCATGCATGTCACCTTCCAGGTTGTATCCCGGTACGCAGTCCTGGTAGTTATGTAAAGAACAGAGCCTGGGTTTGTAATTCAAGTACAGAGTGAATTATATCATTTGGAAGCTGCACAGACATAGCATGAACATTAGGAGTGACCAAATTAACATTCGGAGAAAAACAACGCGCTGGTGAGCTCTGCAACCAAAAAGGCGTGGATGTCCATGAAAGACGACGGTGGTGGATGATCGTAGGATCCTTTCCATGGTAAAGAAAAACCCTTTCACAAAATCCACCCAAGTAAAGAACACTCTCCAGGAGGTAGGCATATCATTATTAAAATTCTACCATAAAGAGAAGACTCCACAAGAGCAAATACATAGAGTTTACCACAAGATGCAAACCATTCATCTGCCTAAAGAATAGAAAGGCCAGATTAGACTTTGCCAAAAAAAAAAAAACTTATAAAAAAAGAAAGCCCAGCATTCTTTGGACAGATGAAACTAAGATCAACTTGTTACAGAATGATGAGGAAAAAGTATGGAGGAGGCTTGAAACAGCTCTTGATATAAAGCATACCACATCATCTGTAAAACGTGGTGTAGGCAGTGTGATGACCTGGGCATGGATGGCTTCTAATGGCACTGGGTCACTAGTGTTTATTGATGATGTGAAGACAGATGCATTCTGAAGTATATAGGGATATATTGTCTGCTCAGATTCAGCCTAATTGAGCGATGTCGATTGGACAGAGCTACACAGATGGAAAATGGCCCAAAACATCCTGCGAAAGCAACTCAGGAGTTTTTTTAAGTCAAAGAAGTACAATATTCTGCAATGGTCGAGTCACTCACCTGATCTTAACCCGATCGAGTATGCATTTCACTGCTGAAGACAAAATTTAAGGCAGAAACAGGACAAGGTGCTGCAGTAACTAAAGAAAATTAATGTTAACAAAGCACCGGGGCCTGACAGTATTCACCCACGAGTACTTAAGGAGCTGAGTCAGGAAATAAGTGAACCTCTGTTTCTAATTTTTCGGGATTCTTTTCTTTCAGGAATTGTACCAGAGGATTGGAGGAAGGCAGATGTAGTCCCTATTTTCAAAAAGGGTTCAAACTCTGTGTCCGGAAATTATAGACCTGTGAGCTCAACTTCTGTGGTTGGGAAAGTATTTGAAGGGCTGTTTAGGGATAATATTCAAGAATTCATAGGGAATAACAGTATTATTAGCAAACATCAGCATGGTTTTATGAAACATAGGTCCTGTCAAACTCATTTAATTGGATTCTATGAAGAAGTAAGTAGAAGTGTAGATCAGGGTGTGGCAGTGGATATAATATACTTGGATTTTGCCAAGGCGTTTGACACGGTTCCACACAAACTGAAGGAAATTGGTCTAGATGTAAATTCTTGTTCTTGGGTAGAACATTGGCTTAGAGATAGAGAACAGAGAGTTGTTATAAATGGTAAATTTTCAAGCTGGTCAAAACTGGTAAGTGGTGTCCCTCAGGGTTCTGTTCTGGGACCAATTTTATTCAACATATTTATAAATGACCTGGCAGTAGGCATTGAAAGTCATGTTTCTGTGTTTGCAGATGACACTAAACTAGGTAAAGTAATACAGGGCAAGCGGGATATTACAGTGCTGCAGAGGGATCTAGATAGACTGGAGGACTGGGCACACAAATGGCAGATGAAATTCAATGTAGATAAATGTAAAGTTATGCACTTCGGGGTATGGAACGCACAAGCAACCTACACCCTAAACGGTGGTGAATTAGGGGTAACGACAAATGAGAAGGATTTGGGAATTGCTATAGACAACAAACTAGGCAACAATGTGCAATGTCAGTCAGCAGTTGCTAAGGCCAGTAAGGTATTGTCGTGTATAAAAAGGGGCATCAAGTCGCGGGATAAAAATATAATTTTGCCTCTGTATAAATCAATGGTAAGGCCACACCTTGAATTTTGGGCACCTATTCTAAAGAAGGATATCATAGCACTAGAAAGGGTGCAGAGGCGGGCTACAAAATTAACAAAAGGAATGGATCACTTTAGTTATGATGAAAGGTTCACAAATTTAAATCTGTTTAGTTTAGAAAAACGGCGCCTCAGAGAGGATATGATAGCATTATATAAATATATTCGGGGGCCAATACAAACCATTGTGTGGAAATCTGTTCATAAACAGGACTATGCATAGGACACATGGCCATGCGTTTAGACTGGAAGAAAGGAGATTTAGTCTAAGGCAGAAAGGGTTTTTTACAGTAAGGATGTGGAATTCTCTGCCTGCAGAGGTAGTTTTATCAGAGTCTGTACAGACGTTTAAACAGCAACTGGATGGATACTTGGAAAAACATAATATCCAGGGATATAATCTTTAATTATGGGTAAACAGCTTATTGATCCAAGGAGAAATCTGACTGCCGTTTTGGGGTCAAGAAGGAATGTTTTTCCCTGGTTAGTGCAAAATTGGAAAGAGCGAAACTGGGGGGGGGGTGCCTTCTTTTGGATCAACAAACAAATTAACAGATAGAGGAAAGGCTGAACTTGATGGACGCATTTGTTTTTTCAGCCTATATAACTATGTAACTATGTAGAAAGACCCACAAACAAACAACTGGAGACTGCTGCAATAAAGGACCCATGTCCTATTTGGGACCTCTTTGATTTTGGAAAACAAGACACCCCAGGGTATTTCAAATACTTTTAACACTGCCTAACACCTCAATATAAGTTCAGCTACATCTCATGAATGAAACCACCGATTTGTGGGTTTGGGCCACATTTGGGAGGTGCGCGCTTTATAAATTGTCATTTTGATATCACCCTGCCCCATGTCCTGTTTGGGACACCCTTGGAGCCTCGCCAATTCAATTTATCCTGTCAAACTATATATGTTTGAAAACAGGACATCCCAGGGTATTTCAAATGCTACACTAATTCTACTACCAGCCTTTGTCAATGTTTGCAATAGTAATTTTTTTTCCACACGCATTTTATATAAGGTAGCAATTTACAGCTTCTGTGTCACCCCAATTTGTGTTCAACAACATCTCCTACGTACAGTGATAACATCCATGCATGGGTTTGTTGGGGGTCTAAAAGGCAACACTTGGAAGGAGCTCGTTTTTTTTTTTTTTACTTTGGCTTGGGCCGCCAAGGCTCATTGATGCCCGAGGGGGGGCAAAGGCTGGCCCATGTGGTCAAATCCAACAGACGACTAACTGTAACTGAAATTGCAGAAAAAGTTAATGTTGGTTCTGATAGAAAGGTGTCGAAATATTGCAGTTTGTTGTGTACAGGGTTACGTAGCCACAGACCAGTCAAGGCGCCCATGCTGACCCCTGTCCACTGCCGAATACACCTACAATGGGCACATGAGCATAAGAACTGGACCATGGAGCAATGGAAGAAAGTGGACGGGTCTGATGAATCACATTTTCTTTTATATCATGTGGATAGCCGAGTGTGTGTGCGCCACTTACCTGAAGAACGAATAGCACCAGGATGCATCCATGAAGGCCCCATTTCGCAACTTACAGGACTTAAAGGATCTGCTGTCTAAGGTCTTGGTGCCAGATACCACAGCACACCCTCAGGTTTATGTTATGTTATGGCTGATTGGTGTATATTGTGTTGTGTAAATTGGTGGCAGTATATAAATAAAAAAATATTAAGTCAGGTAAAATAGGTAATGTTCTGAATGCTATAGAATGTTAAACTGTTGCAACAACAAAGAGGATGTTGCTTTGTTGATAAGTCGTCGTAATCAAGGAAATGACATTTTTCTAAAGTGCACAATTTGTATCCCATGCAGTTCTCTGGGAAATAATGGCGGAAAACAATGATTATCTTGCCTTCTCAATTGACTTGATACTTTCTTTCATTCAGCAAGACTGTAATTCATCATTTGGGTAGGGGAAAATGGACTGCAGAAAGCAACAATCTCAAAAATATCTATTTTTGTATTTCTTGTTACTTGCCTTTGAGCAATAGGTCACTATTAAATATGATTTTGCTTTTTCATTGCTCTGCATTTTAAATGGCTCTTAACATAGTAACTTGGAGGTTTTAGGTAGGTTCATTAGTAACACATTGAGGAGAGATTTATATTTAATCTTAACATCACATTAGGCAAAAAAATATATTTTCATTTTATTTTCTGGTACCCCTGTCAATGGCAACATAAAGAAAGTAGAGCAACTACAAAATACAATTCTTACTAGAGGAAACATGGAATCCAACCTTGTGGTATTCCATTGGTAAGGATCACTATTATATAAAGGAAAACAAGACAAGAGTTTTCATTTCTAATCCTCCGCATATACCGTATTTGCTCGATTATAAGACGAGGTTTTTTCCAGAGCAAATGCTCTGAAAAATACCCCTCGTCTTATAATCGGGGTCGTCTTCTAATCAGACCCCAAAAAAATGCTGGCGCCATGCTGCTTACCGGTCGCGAGCAGCGTCTCTTCTGTTAGAAGCAGGGCAGGAAGCTTGCAGCGTCCTCACAGAACTCTATCTCCCCCCTCCCTCCTCTGAGGGCGGGGCCAGAGAAGTTGCTACAGCCGGTCCCCTGCAGAAGTCTGCGAGTGGGAGATCTGCAGTTCAGGTGAGGGGGTGGGGGAGGGTTTTTGAGTATGTGTGAAGTGTGTGTGATTAAGGGAATGAATGAGTATTTAAATGTTTGTGAATGAGTGTGAGTGTGTGTGTGATAGCATGGATGTGTAAGGGGGGTGGGGGTTGTAGCATGGCATATGGAGGCTGTAATCCCACTGCTATCATCCCCAGGTTCCAGCATGTACTGGCTGCCTTGGCTTGATAGGAGTGTGATTGCTGTTAGCAGTTTGATATATATATATATATCAAACTGCTAACAGCAATCACACTCCTATCAAGCCAAGGCAGCCAGTACATGCTGGGTTAAAAGGCATATCATGGGGCTGAGTGGCATATAGGGGGTTAAAATGCATTTCTGGACCTCCAGAAATGCATTTTAACCCCCTATATGCCACTCAGCCCCATGATATGCCTATATACCTCCAGAAATGCTTTATACCCCCCTATATGCCACTCAGCCCCATGATATGCCTTTTAACCCCCTATATGCCAGAGTGGCATACAGGGGTATAAGGCATATCATGGGGCAGAGTGGCAAATAGGGGGGTATAAAGCATTTCTGGGGGCAGAGTGGCATAACTGGGGGGGGCAGGTTGGCAAATAAAAGGAAATTTAAAAAATATATTTTTCTCAATCATAGCTTTTATTAAACATGAAAATAATTTACATTAATTAATATTTACTGGTAAAACTTTTTCCCTATAGGGTAGTCTTATATTCAGGCTTTTTGTTTTTTTCCTAAATTAATATTTTGATTTTGGGGGGTCGTCTTATAATCGGGGTCGTCTTATAATCGAGCAAATACGGTACCTTAATTGATTTAATGAGTAGTTCTACAAACAAATATAAGACTATAATGCTTCCAATCCAATTAAACATTAAATGTGGGGCAGTCAAATAATGCTATACAAGGTATGTGGGTGTATATATATGTATGAACAAAAGATATAGTATATAACACACTCACTTGACTGGAAGCAGTTGTAATATGCCCGGGTGCTGACAATCCAAAAAGTATATACAGCATGCAAATAACGAGTGCTTCAACTTTATTTGCATGCTATACATATATATATCTACACACCCCTGTTAAAATGCCAGGTTCTTGTGATGTTAAAGAATCATTTTGCACCTTCAATGTGACCTATAATGTGAACAACTCAATTGCAAAACAAACTGAAATCTTCGGAAAAAAAACCAACCTCACAATAACCTGGTTAACCATAAGTGTGCACACCCCTAAACTAATACTTTGTTGAAGCATCTTTTGATTTTATTACAACAATCAGTCTTTTTGGGTAGGAGTCTATTAGCATGGCACAGCTTGACGTGGCAATATTTGCCCACTCTTCTTTGCAAAAGCACTCCAAACCTGTCAGATTGCGAGGACATCTCCTGTGCACAGCCCTCTTCGAATGACCCCACACAATGTAGACTTTTTATATCCACTGTATGTATGTATATATATATATATATATATATATATATATATACATATACATGATCAGTCTATAATTTTATAGGTTTATTTGAACAGTGTTCAGAATAACAGCTAAAAAACAGAATAACACAGAATAAATCAGGAGGGATTTTGTCCCACTCCACTTTGCAGATCCTCTCCAAGTCATTAAGTTTTTGAGGCTGACGTTTGGCAACTCGAACGTTCAGCTCCCTCCACTGATTTTCTATGGGATTAAGGTCTAGAGAATCCTTCTTGAGCCACTCCTTTGTTGCCTTGGCCGTGTGTTTTGGGCCATTGTCATGCTGGAATACCTATCCATGACCCATTTTCAATGCCCTGGCTGAGGAAAGGAGGTTCTCATCTAAGATTTGACGGTACATTGCCCCATCCATCGTCCCTTTGATGCGGTGAAGTTGTCCTGTCCCCTAAGGAGGAAAACATCCCCCAAGCATAATGTTTTCACCTCCGTGTTTGACGGTGGGGATGGTGTTCTTGGGGTCATAGGTAGCATTCCTCCTCCAAACACAGCGAGTTGAGGTGATGCCAAATAGCTAGATTTTGGTCTCATCTGACCACAACACTTTCACCCAGTTCTCCTCTGAATCATTCAGATGTTCATTGGCAAACTTCAGACGGGCCTGTACATGTGCTTTCTTGAGGAGAGGGACTTTGCAGGATTTTAGTCCTTCACAGCGTAGTGTGTTACCAAGTGTTTTCTTGGTGACTATGGTCCCAGCAGCCTTGAGATCATTGACAAGATCATCCCATGTAGTTCTGGGCTGAATCCTCACCATTCTCATAATCATTGAAACTCCACGAGGTGAGATCTTGCATGGAGCCCCAGACCGAGGGAGATTGATAGTTATTTTGTGTTTCTTCAATTTGCAAATAATTGCATCAACTGTTGTCACCTTCTCACCAAGCTGTTTGGTGATGGTCTTGTAGCCCATTCCAGCCTTGTGCAGGTCTGCTGTCTTGTCCCTGACATCCTTGGACAGCTCTTTGGTCTTGGCCATGGTGGAGAGATTCCTTCTGTGGACAGGTGTCTTTTATACAGGTAACAAGCTGAGATTAGGAGCACTCCTTTTAAGCTTGTTACCTGTATAAAAGACACCTGGGAGCCAGACATCTTGCTGATGCAAATTGATTTCTATCTTTTTTGAAATGCGTTGTTCTGGATATTTTTGTTATTCTGTCTCTCACTGTTCAAATAAACCTACCATTAAAATTAAAGACTGATCATGTCTTTGTCAGTGGGCAAAAGTACAAAATCAGCAGGGGATAAAATTATTATTTCCTTCACTATTAATTGTAGCCTCAGTTTCCTGTTCTTAGCTGACAGGAGTGGCACCCCGTATGGTCTTCTGCTGCTGTAGCCCTACAAGGTTCGACATGTTGTGCGTTTAGAGATGGTATTCTGCAAACTTTGGTTGTAACGAGTGGTTATTTGAGTTACTGTTGCCTTTCTGTCATCTTGAACCAGTCTGCCCCTTCTCCTCTGACCTCTACAAGGCATTTTCTTCCACACAACTGCCGTTCACTGAATATTTTCTCTTTTTCAGACCATTCTCTGTAAACCCTAGAGATGGTTGTGCGTGAAAATCCCAGTAGATCAGCAGTTTCTGAAATACTCAGAGCAGCCCTTCTGGCACCTGACTGGGACTGCTAGCGACGGTACAATGCCGTTGTTAGCAGTCAAGGGGTTAAATGTCTCTTTAGGGGGTGTCATGTTTTGTTACACTACTATGGTTTGCTTTTTTTGGTCATTTTACCAGTACCTGTATTTGGAGGTTAACTCATAAAATAGTTATTTTCTGCTCTAGAAAAAGCATTCTCATCTATAAGACTTTGTGAAACTATTTCTCACAAACATCCATTTTTTTTAAATTGCTTTGAAATAGGTATAAGTGATACAGGTTACAGTGTTAAAAAAATAAATCTTACACAAAAGTGTGTGGTTTCAACTTCTTTTTTTTAAATTTCTGCTGAAAACATGATAGTGCACTTCTGCATTTTAATTTCTGCTAACCGATAAAAAAAACCTCAACAATTTAAACAGAACAAACGACTTGGGGGTATCCATTACAGGGACAGTAAATGTCACAGACAGCCTTACCCCCAAAAAACGCATGTTTTGCACAAAATGTAAATCAACTAAGCTTTCTATAATGAAAGGTAATAAAATGGTTCTATTTAGAGGAAAAAAAAGTTAAGGACAGAATAAGAACAGAGACAACACACATCTCTGCCAGGTAGTTCATAGGCAAAGACAACTGAAAATTTATGAAAAAACAACTTTAATGTATTTTTGCGTAACTTCCGTTGGAAAAAATAAAAAATTTCAGGATGGAAAACGCCACCTTTAGACCTTCACTGATGGTTTAGTTATGCAGCGCTGACACTTTTTTTTAGCAGTAGGCTGTCTATTGTGGGAGGACCAGGAAGCAAGCTGAGATTTAAATAAGGGACTTTTTTATTTTGGCGACCTGCTTCTCTGCAGTTTAGTATCCGAAGCGTTTTAACAATGAAGTCTGTACTGTTCTTCTTCTCCCTCTATTTTGTGAACTTTTCATCTCAAGAAATATGTAACTACCCGCCAAGTGAATGGTGCGCTACGCAGGAGATTGCCAGAGCTTGCCAGGTAGGAGAAATCTGTGGTACCGGGAGATTTCATTCTGACTAAATCCTGTCACAAATACATATAGAGATAGTAAATTCGCTGGATTCAAATGCTAATTCAGTTTAGCATAATAGCAAATAAGGAAAGAAAAGATTCAACGCATTGCCGTGCCGTATATTACAGACAGGTTTCCGCGCATGTCCCGTTTTTGAGCAGCTTAAAAACGCATAAAGTTTCGCCGAAAGGAAAAACATTTTATTTCGCTGTTATAAAACAACTACTTATACTATTTTTATACGGATTTTGTTTTCTAACTAGAAATACCCATCGTAACTTACAAACATTATCCATAACAGGTTTATCAATACCCACCATCTTCTTTCCCTTTGATAACAAAGCCGGTCAAATCCGTTCTGGTCATTCTGTGGTTGCTAATTAGAAAATATATAACTCACACAACAAACCTTAGTCTCACACAATAACCGAGTGTTATTCTTCTCACGTATATTGCGTTGTAGTCAGCACATTATATTATTTCTAGAAAGGAGAACGTACCTCCAAGCTGCCCCGTTTTGGGGCACCTAAAATGTATGGGAAAACAACAAAAATCCTGACAGCCGCTTTAGGTCTATAGATAGTGGTTAACCAATTTATATACGGTTAAAAGTTTTGGAATGCTGCGCCTGGCTTCGTTTGCTATGAAATGTCTCCTTATGCCTTTGCTGTTTCATTTGCACTTTCATACTTCCCAACCATAGTGATTCAAGAGCACTGTCCCGCCTTTGTTGGGGCTGTGGAAGCAGATTGTGTCAAACAAAAACAGGACATATCAGGCCCAGAGACATTCAGTGACGTAGAAAAAGAGCTGCTTTGATTGCGTATTACACGGTACCACAGTCTGTGAGGGCACCATGAAGCGGGAGAAGGTTTTCATGTTCACCCAGGAAAATGTGGGAATGTTCAACCTGTCTGTAGCAGGAGATAAGCCACTCTCCTTAAGCCTTACAGCCAGGAAACCTAAGGGTTCACATATTTTAAAAGCAATAATGAGAGTTGTTGGCCTCCCATTGCCACACATGAAAAGGGGGACAGGGAATCACCAGGAGAAATGGATGGAAAGCCTTTTATTTCTCTCCATCACTGGTTGGTTGCTGTGTGTAATTTCTAGATAGTTAAAGCCAAGCATATTTTAATATATTAGGGAATGTAATTTATTTTAATCTATTTAATTTATGAGTGTCATTTATTTCTACTATATTTCATTGGTCAAATATTAAAATACATAGATACATAGAATTTGATAGCACATAAGAACCATTTGGCCCATCTAGTATGCCAAATTGTCCTGATGTTAGGGATTCGAACCCTTTGATCTGGTCCCATAGTGAACATAGCCTTATGTCTATCCTGTGCCTGTATAAATGTCCCTGTATTAGCCTCCCTCACTTCTGCTGCAAGACTTACTTGTATCTTACTACCCTCTCAGTAAAGTAGAACTCTTACATTCCCTCTAAGCCTTTGACCCTCTAAATTTTAGGCTATGAATTCTTGTTTTAACATTGCTCCTCGTTTCAAATAAGCTTCACTACTGTACTTTGTTTAATCCCTTTATGTATTTAAATCTTTAAAAGGAACCCCGCTCTCTCTTCTGTCCTCTGAGCTATACATATTAAGATCCTTTAACCTTTCCTGATAATTTCTTGCCTTGCAAACCACTTACCATTTTTATAGCTCTCTTATGAACTCTCTCCAGTGTGCCAATATACTTCTGGAGACGGGGTCCCCACAACTGTACACTATACTCATAACCATTCTTCTAATTTACCTAAGTCATTTGCCATTTGACTTATCGATAAACAAGGGAAAAATGTGCTTAAAGGGACACTCCAGCTATCATATGCACTTTAACCCCTTCATGACAACGCCCGTACATGTACGGGCTCACGATGCAATCCAGTGCTGTCAAATACCGGCATCACTGCGATTGGCGGCTTTGCAGCATCCACGGAAGACTCACAAGGGAGGCTGGCCGTGGATCATGGGAGGAAACCCCTCCCCCGGAAAAAAAAAATAAAAATAAATAAATAATAATAATAAAAATATATATATATATATATATATATATATATATATATATACAAAAAAAAGCAAAATATTTCAACAAACACATGCATGGGAGGTATCGCTGTACTCAGGAGATGTTACTGAACACATATTGAGGTTTTGTTTGAGAAAGAAGAAAATTATATCTAAACAGCAACACTGAAAAAGAGCCTTTGTCCCAAAGTGTACTACGAAAAAGAAACAGTCTTGTCATTAAGGGGTTAATATATGCAATAATTTAATACATGATTAATGTATGGTTAATCTGCAGGACACTGTAATGGTTGGTATGGTGATAAAATTATTTATAATATTGTTTGCGCCTGAAGAGCATTCAAGATGTGACATCTAAGTGTATTAGAAACTGATTCGTTCCATGTCACTCATTAGACACAATTTGAAAAACCAAAACAGGTGCGCTAGTCACTCGCATGGAGTACTCATTACATCTGTGGGAAAGGTTGTGCAGTTCTGTCCTAGCCAGCACAATTCCATTACAATGAATCACTAAGCTGGACAAAGAATCCTCAGCCTTGTCTTGCGACAGAATTTGGCAAGATGTCAGGTGGTATTTTGGTGATTTTAACATTAAGGAAGTCATTGAATATATAGTACATTCACAATCATTGCCAAATCAGTTTATGAGTAGAGATTTAACCATCTAATCCACAAAAAAATCCCCTCAACTTTGTTGCGCCATGTAGTAAATTAGTATATGAAACCCTATGCAGACTAACAGAGCTACACTATAAATTTCAGGGGACGTGCCTATTGGGGCTGCAAGCAAAAAAAGGTCACTTGTTGCCCTTCCCCTCCTCCGCGTACATGAACACACACTCTTAGAGCTGCTTCTGCAGGGTCAAGTAAAACAACGTTTTGGTGACCCCACTACATTGGACTGGCCAGGGGAGTGATTGCCCTCCTGCCCCTAGTGACTGAGATGTTGCTTATCACCCCCTGCACAACCTATTTACATCAATTTACATGATCACATGACTTCCAGGTGATCACTAGCTAGGCAAGGCCTAGGAGAGTGTGAAAGAAGTGATACATTCTAAGCAACATTTCCTTGAGACATAAATGCTACTGCTACTCTTCTGGCAAATTTCAGGGCTGGTTCTAGGGTTTTGAATACTTGCTATGCTTTTAAGAAGAACCTGAACGCAAAAATATAATATTTTATGAGATGGCAGCACGCTGCATCAAAGCCAAGGCACACATAACATTCATCTGCTTAAAAGGTCAGCACATTTGCAAAAAAAAAGAACAAATAAAAATGTATTTGTAAGAGTATTTTTAAGTTTGAATAGTTATTCTTGTAAATATACCCTATTTACTAATAACACAGACATGGAAAACAAAATGACTCAAGTGTCAAATTAACATCAGGCACACAGCTGCAGCATTTGGAGATTTACACAGAATGAGGAAGTGGTTACAAGAGGGGGTAAAACTACCCTACTGTGATTAATAAAAATACAAAAAAAGTCAAAGCTGCTCTCATGTAGATGAAAACGACTGCAAAGTTAGGATTTGGAAGTTGAGGTCACCTTGCATGTTGTCAAATATTACACCAAATTATATAATATATATAGATATATATATATATATAATTCCTGCCCTTTTTTAACTTTTGTGACCATATTATGTATTTTTGTGTTTATATTGATTTGAATTAATTTGGTAAAATCTATTATTAAAACATTTTTGTTTAACATTAATAAAAAAGGTCTCACAACATGTCCTTTCCTCTGCAGTAACCTGGCACTTACACCTCAAACAATCTGTGTTCATTGACTGTAGTTGTACATGTTGTACTTGGTTTGTCCTGTCATCGGTAAACTCTTGTCCTTCTGTATGTCCATATTTAAAATTACCTAATTTTCATGTCTCTTTTCATGCAACATGTGTGATCCACCTACTACTTGGTGTTGATAAGTTCAGGAGACATGGTACCTGGACAGATATGGCTAAACATAGCCCATAGAGCAAGACCGGCTGAATGGAGCAATAATATTGCTGGTTTAAGCAAACACTATAATCTGTGGAATATCCTTTGTCGTTTGTTGAATTGAGAGAGAGAAAGAAAAAGATAGTGGTCCAAGGTACTCATGCTTGGGGCAGGGAGGGCGGTAAGCTGCCCCTTCCACAACTGCCAGACCCCCAATAAATGGTTCTTACAATGATAAACTCCTTTGAGTTGAGCAATTAGGAATACAACAAACCAAGTTTACATCAGATGTATATTTCAATATAGGCGTCCTACTATAGAACTGTTAATGGTAAATTGCTTAACATATTGTGCAATTTACAGGTTGAAAATCAGTGCTTGGAATTCTACGCCCGTGTCAGCAACAAGAAGTTCTCTGATCCCGCCGTTCAGGTGGAGTTGTATTATGAAAGCCTGTGTGGAGGTTGTCGGAATTTTATTGTCACTCAACTCTTTCCAACATGGTTAATGCTAAACAACATCATGAATGTGACACTGGTGCCTTATGGGAATGCAATGGTATGATTCAATTTCAACCACTATAATAAGCACAATAAAGCAGATAAAGGGAAGAAGGTTATGAGCATGGGAGAATTAGGGGTTAGGAAATTATATGAACTATTAAACCAGGATTCTGGAATGTATAGGAAGAGAATAACAATAGAACAGGATGTCTGGGTGTCTAGATGGGGGTGTAGAGTAGGTGAAGAGGATGCTTAGTTTGTAGACAAGGCTATTTTTTAGAGGATGTATTATCACGTGTTATGCTATGTAGCAGTCTTCTGATTATGTGTATAAAGCAATACATATAAACAATAACAGTATTAATAATAATATTTAATAAGAGTTTGTATACGTTAACACAATAAAGCCCATAACAGCTTGAAAGCATTACTTTGAAAATGTGTATGTTTATTTGATTTGTAGGAGAAAAACAACAGTGGAAAATGGGAGTTTGAGTGTCAGCACGGACCAGAAGAATGTGTTGGAAATATGATGGAGGTTTGAAGAATGAGAGCACATTTTTGGAACTGAAAATGTGGCTGCCTTAAATGATAATATTGTATTTACCATGTTTGCAATGCATTAGGCTGACTTGGGTCTAAGCTTCCTGCTCCTGCATGAAACCATGATCCTATAATATATTATATTATCATGTCATAGAAGACTGTTTACGTGGAGGCACTGGTTGTTTTACCCAACATGTCCTTAAGAACAAGCTGTGGTAAAGTTAATTAAATACAATAAAACATGAAGCATCATTAACTTGGTAGTCAAAACCATTTCTGAAAAAGAGAAAAATAATGCAGGTCTGAGTCTGTAATACTGTAACTTAAGATCAGGTCTCAAAATGCCCCATAGCTGTTTGAAAAATAGGGAGTTATACTGGCATTGTGTTTCTATCATTGCAAACATCAACAAAAAAGCTTTGTCTATCTTAACAGGCCTGTCTCATGTACTATCTTGGGAATCTGGATGATTATTTTCTAGTAATATTCTGTATGGAATCTTCCAACAATGTGACAATGGCTTTGGATGCGGTAAGTTAAATAAGATTTATATTGTCAAATATTGGTGTCTAAAGGAATTAAATATTTTGTAACTGTCAACTGTACTTGAAAATTCCTATAAATATTTGTAACTCATATGTATCCATCAGGTGCCCATTCCAACTTTAGTTTCCCATAGTCATTAAAGGCACCACGTTGATGAATGATGGAATTAAATTAATACAAGGTTAGGGATCAGTAATATCAGTATCAACCCTAGGATGCAACTTATTCAGTCTAGACAACTTATTCTAAATTCAGTTTCTATTAACTCCCAAGTATTTCACATCAGTATGTTAATCATCAGGGGCTGATTACATTGGAAATTATCTTTAGCTGTTTTACCTAATGTCATTCAATGATATATAATTATAATATTGTTGAACAATGTTTTTTCAACAGGTTATATTTCACGTTGCAGTTTTCATTTCATTAACCCTTTCAGTGCTAGCCACTGGCAAGGCAAAAGGGACAATTAAAACAGCTTTTCTAAGTGTGACGGGGCTACTGTCAGCTCCTAAGCTGATCAGCAGATACCCTCCCATAGGAAGTCTGCATATTTAACTACACGCAGGATATAATAGCTTGCCACTGCAAAACTCTAAACAATTGTGTTCCCTTTTCATTTGCATATAGTGTCTTAGTATTTATGAACCAAGTCTATCAAGCAAAAAAGTTGTAGAGTGTGTTAACAGTGACTTGGGAAATAAGCTGATGCACCAGAATGCCTTACGAACAGAAGCTCTAAATCCCCCACACAAATATGTGCCTTGGATTGTCATCAATGGGGTAAGTGAAAACACATGGTTAGTATTCAACACTTTAAAATTAATTTCCGTTCCTAGAATACAAAATTACTGTTACTGTGGATATATTATAGCTCTTCCTTTAAAGGGAATCCATGGTCATCAGACCTCACCAATTCAGGTCTTACAATGATCAGTATTTCAGGAGCTTTCCATGTTCTAGCATGCAGCAACACCATGTCTTCTGTGCATGTGTATCTGTCTTGGCATATGACTTCACATTTGACCTTACGTTTCATATCATATAAGGAGAAGTGTTTAAGCAGCCCTGCAACTCTGAGAGTGGTTGACAAAGCCCAAGTGGGGGTGAAATGGCTGCTTGTCAATACTGGTTACGCTACCCCCTCCCTATATGCTCATACTATTTTTCTCCACTTTAGAAACACTCTGATGACCTCCAAAGCCGTGCGCAGTCAGCACTGTTCAACCTTATCTGTGAAACATACACAGTAAGTACATTTGTAGCTTCAATAAACAAAAGTAGGTAAATTTTGACAGCAATGGATTTAAAAATAACATAATTCTTAAAAACAGTTCAATATTAACACAATTACTTATTACTCAAATACAATTACAGTGATGTAAGTACTGACAAAAACTGGCCCCCTATGTTGTTTGGGAATATCGTAGAGGTTCTATCAATAGTAGCCTTGATATTATCTTGCTTATAACCTCTTTCCCCAAATCTTGAGGCATATACCGTATTTGCCCGAATATAGGCCGCACTTTATAAAGACTTAAAGTGGGGGTGCAGCCTATATTCTGGGTCTAGCGCAGGCAGCAGGGTTAGGATACAGATCCTCTGCATCGGTGCAGTCACTGGGGCATACTGTTGAACACGGTCTAACAACTCTTGATACGCCTGTTCCAGTTCCCATTCTTGTGTGACCAACTAATCCAGGTCAGCCCACAGCTCGGGCACGTATAGGATATCCTCCGCCCTTCGCTCCTGGAGGTCTTCCCTCTGACGCTCCGATGCACGAAGTCAGGATCCTTTTCTATGCTTTCAAATAGTAATCCCGGGCCGCCGAAGCCATAGCTGTCACGACCAAGGTACGAGCTGTGGATCCGCGCTGCAGAAAAGGCGCCTCCTAGTGGAGAGAGGACGCTCTGCCACCAGGGCAATGGAGATGCGGGCCGTTCACCACAGAGAGCAATGTAAAGGGTGAAACTCAGGACCATAAAATAAAAAAATAATAATAATAGTATCCGAGGGATCAGGCAATAGAGTAGTCGGGGTCACAAGCAAAGGTCAGGACAGGCAGCAAAACAACGAAGGTACCGGAAAGATAAAGCAGGATACAAACGCTAGTGAAGGCAAAAAGGCACTATCACAGGCAAGGGTGTAGTGCCAAATGAGGGTTTAAATATCCCTCCAACAATACAGATCCTCCTACCCTCCTAATTAGGGGGAGGAGGAAAAATGTTCCCGTGATCTCTGACAGCCTGGGAAGGTCTGCGCGATGGACGCCTCCCGGCTGCAGCGGAAGTTGTGTACGAGAAGCGCGTAGAGCTCTACACGCTGCCCGGTGACTCTACGCGGTGACCGGGGACTCAGAAGCTCCGGTAAGTTTGGAGGAGGGAGGGGGAGGGAGTGTTAAATGGGGAGCATAAGGCATTTCTGGAGGCAGAGTGCTCTGTGAAATGCCGTTTAACCCCCTTAATGCCACTCTGCCTCCAGAAATGCCTTTTAACCCTCTATACGCCACTCTGCCTCCTGAAATGCCTTATACCTCCCTATATGCCACTCTGCCCCATAATATGCCTTTTAACCCCCTAAATGCCAGAGTGGCATATAGGGGTATTAGGCAATTCTGGAGGCAGAGTGGCACGTAGGGGGTCAAAGGCATATCATGGGGCACAGGGGCATATAGGGGGTATAAGGCATTTCTGTGGCAGAGTGGCAAGCCAGGGGGCAGATGTGCATAACTGGGGGGCTGGTTGGAAAAAAAGGAAATAAAAACAAAATATTTTTCTCAATCATAGCATTTATTAAAAACAAATTGTTCACATAGTTTACATGAATTAACATTTACTGGTAAAACTTTTTTCCTATAGGGTCGTCTTATATTCAGGCTTTTTCTTTTTTTTATATATATAAATTAATATTCAGATGTTGGGGGGTCGTCTTATAATCAAGCAAATGTGGTAATCAAGGTCCCAACCTCCACTATCTATTATTGGCCAAAATCAGTTTCAAGGTTTGGCCAGGGTAAATGTATGTAGTCCCTTAAGGTTAGAAAAATAACCCTTACGGGTGATAAAAGTTAGCATACTGTTTCAGTATATATACTACTGATATGATGAATGTGATCATTAAAAAATATATATATATATAAGTAAAAACATTGTTAAAGTGTGGTATGTGTATTTTGTAATTTTTAACTGTAACTTTCTCCAGTCCATATCTAGCTCATGATGAAGAGGGCCAGAGACAAAGGCAATGCTCCTTAGCATTGCCTTTGTGTATTGAAGAGCTCCTTTGGAGCCAGATTTGAATGGGCCATGTGTGTATCCATGTGCGGCATTTCATATCCAGCCGCAGGTGTACTTCTGCACTTGTGATCGGTTAAAAAAACAAAAACGAATCACATGCGCGAAAATACTCCTGATGGCCTGAAGCTGTTCTGTCCAGTTTCCGGGCAGCCAGCATCAGTCATGCCTCTGCTGGACCCGGGGTGGGGGGTCGGGGTGCAGTGCTAGAGGCGTTCATAATGTAGGACCTAAATTTAAAATATGCATAGCTCACAGTACTATGAACCTGCAGTAAATGTATATTCATAACTCTTCTCTTGAACCAGGGACCCAAACCAGATGCCTGCTCACAGAAGAAAGAAGAGATTCCATCCAAAAGCGACTTGCTGTGTTTAAACTAAAAATGTTTAGTTACAGTTTAATGTTCGTATTAAAGAAGTATTAATTCAATTATGATAGCTTTTAATGACAAAGTATCTGGTCTAGCCTGTTGCTTTACATTTATGGGTTTTTATGTATGTTGCAAAGTAAAAAAAAGGCAAAAGCATATTAGGGATTGTATGCAGAAATATGAAGTTAAGGACACAATGCATGTCAGTTTTTTCAATTCCTAACTATGGTTTACATGAACTCTCTCATTTGCATATGCTCACAACTTTAAACACAACTTTGAGAACAGCACAGGGTATGAAATGAATGTTTTTTTTTTTTTTTGTTTGTTTTTGAAGCCCGAGGTGCGTGCTCCTTTGGTGCCGCATTCTGTGCTCCGAAGAGGCAGCAGAAGCCCAATACGAAACTGGGTCCCCACAAGGGGAACCCAGACAAATTCCTCCCCCCCCATGGGAGGGTCGGATCTTGGGACTCTCCCCGAAGGGTGAGACCCCATTGCCTGAGTGATCCACCTCCGTACAGCTGTTTGCATCTTGTTACATAAGTAAAAGGTAGAAATAGCTCCTACAACAGATTCTGCATACTTACGGTGAGCAAAAATGTGACACTAGTCATACTGAGTACCACCCAAATATTGGCACTTGTTCTCAAATTCTTTAGGATACATATTTCAGACACTTTAAAATTCCCTTTCTGTGTATACCACTAACATTGCTACCACTTAACATATCTTTCTCTAATGTTTCAAAGTTCTAAATAATTTTCATCTTCCTATCATAAAAGAGGACTTGACATATAGCTTACCTAAATTGTCATTAAATAATATTATCTACAATTTTTGATTTGTGTTTTGCAATCAATGGAAATATATTCCCCTCCATCATTAAAGTATGGAAAACATACATATTACAAAAGCTGTGTAGTTGAAGAAATATACCCAAAGTACCGTATTTGCTCGATTATAAGACAAGGTTTTTTTCAGAGCAAATGCTCTGAAAAATACCCCTCGTCTTATAATCGGGGTCGTCTTATAATCAGACCTCAAAGTCTGACTATGAGACGACTAAGATCCAGATCCCCCGCAGCTGCAGGGGATCTGGATCCTCCTGTCTCAACCCCCCCGCCCCACTTAGCGGTACTTCAGAGTCCCCGGTGTGCAGCTGGGGCAGCGTGTAGATGTCTACGCGATTCGCGTAGACAACTTCCGCTGCAGCCGGAAGGAGGTGTGGCTAGCAGCGGGGGTTGTCATATAGGGTTAAAAGGCATATCATGGGGCACAGTGGCATTAAGAGGGTTAAAAGGCATATCATGGGGCACAGTGGCATATAGGGTTAAAAGGCATATCATGGGGCACAGTGGCATTTAGAGGGTTAAAAGGCATATCATGGGGCACAGTGGCATATAGGGGGTATAAGGCATTTCTGGGGCAGATGTGCATAACTGGGGGCAGGTTGGAAAATAGAAGGAAATAAAACCAAAATATTTTTCTCAATCATAGCTTTTATTAAAAAAATAGTTTCAATGAATTAACATTTACTGGTAAAACCTTTTTCCTTTGGGGTCGTCTTATATTCAGGCTTTTTCTTTTTTTCCTAATATTAAGATTTTGGGGGTCGTCTTATAATCAGGGTCGTCTTAGAATCGAGCAAATACGGTACATTTACTGAATTTCCTCCACTAATTACTAAAACGCACAAATATATATATTATACACTGCCGCAAAGCTCATTTTCCATATCATACTGTAATGACATTATCCAAAGCCAGGGGTTTCCAAACGTTACATTACGAGGGCCACTGCATTGTATGTATAGATCGAATGAGAACCACACTGAAACATAGAGATCAATAAACACATGCACACCTTTGCGTGTAAAGATCAAATAAGAACCACATAGAAATGTAGAGGTCAACTGAGTAACACATGCAAACCCTGCATTGCGGGTGTAGATTAAATGAGAACCACATACAAACATAGAGATCAGCAGAATAATTTGCAAACCATTGTGGGTATAGATCAAACTACATGGAAACAGCTCGACTGAATGTGCAAACCTTGCATCATGGGTATAGATCAAATGAGAACCACATAAAAACAGAGATCCACTGAATAACTCTTCATTGCTGGATAAAAAAATAATAATTGAAGCAATTGAGAACTACATGGGAACAGAGTTCAACTGCGTTACACATGCAAACCCTGCATTGTATTTGTAGATCAGCCTAGAAACATACAAATTAACAACAATGCCTCTTTTATAAATAAATATCTTAACAAGACCAATATTTAAAAAAAAAAAAAAAAAATTATGAACGTATAAGTGTTTGGTGTTGGAGTGGCTGTGTGTGTATGTATGTGTAAGTACGGTGTACTTATGGATGTATTTATGTGCATAGCGTTGCCCCCACCCATAATCACACCATCCTAATTTATTTGTCATGTCCTCCAACAACATATTCATATCGCCCACCATAATCATAATATTCCTCTCCACCATCATTCCCATCCCCTAACCTTATTACCCCATATTGCACCAAAATCATTCCCTCCTTCTTTACACCCAGCATTATTTCCCCTTCAGTCTGCCTGCAGGTCTGCTGTGCGTTCTTGCTCTGAGTATCTGCCTGTCAGTGCCACTCCGGATATGATGTTATATCCTTTTCAACACTGATGGGCAGATGCGCAATGCATGGCAGATCTGTGCCTCAATCGGCCATAGCCACACAAATTTCTGATGGCTGGCCCCTAGTAAGGTGCCCTACTGATGGCAGCTTACGTTATGTTGGTGTTTCACATGAGAGATCATGAAATGGCAGGTGGGAGTGGCTGCTGGTGGTCAGACTGTCGTGATGTCATACATAGGGAAGGGCTTTGGAGGAATGACAGGACTCGTTTTAATAAACCTTTTAACAGTTTTTATAGGATGGAGCATTTAGGGGAAAAACAAAATTACTTAAAGCTCTCTGTACATGATGCAGAACCAATCTGGGGATCTTTTAAAAGAGTTAAACCCCTAATTGCCAGAGTGCCATAAGGGGGTATAAGGCATTTCTGGAGGCAGAGTGGCATATAGGGGGTATAAGGCATATTTTAACCCCCTATATGCCAGAGTGGTATATAGGGGTATGAGGCATTTCTGAAGGCAGAGTGCCATATATGGGTATAAGGCATATAAGGGGTTAAAAGGCATATCATGGGGCAGAGCGGCATATACAAGGGTATAAGGCATATCAGGGAGGCAGAGTGTCATGTAGGGGGGTATAAGGCATTTCTGGGGGCAGATGTGCATAACTGGTGGGGGTTGGCAAATAAAAGCAAAAAAACACAAACATTTTTAATAAATATGAAAAAAATAGTTTGCATGAATTAATAAAGACAGAATATCGTAAAGAATAATGTGATCACTGTTTTGTTTCACTGAATAAAATGGAACTTTTTAATCTAAAACTTTGAAGTAGCAAATGTTTTTATTCCAAAATCAAAGGAGGGAGGCTAACATTAGCCTTTTTTAATTAAAAAAAATCTGCTGTTGTGGACAACTCTTCGAATGATGCTCAGCCAGCATTATGGTGGACACCTGGTTGGCTGAGAATCATAGGAATTTTAGTTCACAGTTTAGCAACGATAAACACATGCACAAAACACAACCAGACGCTCACCACACACATACGCACTAACATACCCCCACACTAACTTACAGATACACACCCACCCACATACATACTGTAAAACAAACATACGCTAAAAAAAAGATTTTGGTCCTTTCATTAAAAAAAAGAACCAGGACTGAAGGGGTTAAAACATTGCCCGGTCCTTTAGGGGTTAATGTTGTTAGGCCTCTTTGGTGAAGGTATGGAACAGCTCAAATTCACGCCTTTCTCGCTGGGATATCACAGCTGAAAACGTTAGTGGTGACTTAACCCCTTCGTTCCCCTATAGACGTACCGGGACGTCCAAAAAACGCCCACAAAGAAACCCCTATGGACGTCCCGGTACGTCCAGCCCTTTGCGCAGCGTCAGGGACACATCCCTGCCGCTGCACGGGAGACCAGGCTGTCGTTTGACAGCCTGGACTCCCCACTGACAGCAGAAGCCGGCTTTGCCGGCTTTCTGCTGTCCGATCGCCTGTAACAGCTTCCGGCATGAAAGCCGGTAAGCTGTTACCGGTAAACTGCCCGATCGCGCGATCGCGCAGTTTCAAACGCGCGATCGGGCATTCCCTTCCGGGTTGCGTCACTGCTGACGTAACCCGGAAGGTCATCGGAGGACAGGATATCCCCTGCGGGGATATCCTGCCCTCCGATGAGGCACAGAGACGCTACGATCTCTATGCAGGTCTGTGAGGACCTGCATAGAGATCACAGTGTGATCGGTGCAGGGGGATCGCGGGGAGGGGAGTGAGAAACCATCTCTCTCACTCCCCCTCCCGTCCTGAAACGGAAAAGCTGAAAAAAAAAAAAAAGTTAATTCATTTAAAAAATAATATTAAATAAATCATTAAAATAATAATATAAATAATACAAAAAAAATGTATAATGTGAGCTGTGATGTCACTGTGACATCACTGGCATGTTCAGGAGGTCCCTAGGAGGACCTCTTACCATTACTGTGTAAAAAAAAATTAAAAAATACAAAAAAATGTAAAAAATTAAAATAAAATTAAAAAAAATATATAAAAAAAAGATAATAAAAAAAATTCTTAAAAAAACCTTACATCCCATTGCCCTAGCATAACATCTAGCCAGTATAACCCTCCTGCCCCCGTTCACAACCCCCAAACCGGTTAAGCCATAGGCATAAAAATTATACACAATTGTACACCTAATAGTATGCTCCCTGGTGCTGGGAAAGTCTGGAAAATCTATATAAATTAGGTATTTCTGAAATCAGGACACCTGAATTAATAAACTTGGAGGGGATTTTCCATCACTTTACCTAATTTTGTGAGGATTCAGAGGGAAAATGTAAAAAAAATTAGTTTCTTTTTCTAATCTTCGCTAGTTTTTACTAAATTTCTCATTCTAAATTTTCAGCTAATCATCCAACTATGGTATCAAACGAAAGCTCTATCTCTCCTTGAAAAAACAATATATAGTTTACATGGGTACACTATTCACAGGAACAGAGAATAATCGCTAAACCGACATACCCCAAAAATGGCAAAATTGCTCTGGGCTTTGAGGTACCAAAAACCCCTGGGATCGAAGGGGTTAATGAAGAATAGCTCTACCTCCTGAAAATTAATAATCTTCATAAAGGCCACCATTAAAAACATTTCGTTTCCACAATTAGCAATCCAGGACGGGCTTTATATTTGATGAGGCGTATAATGTAATAAAATTTATATTTAATTATATTAAACCACGTGTATAATATACCGGCAATTTGCACAGACAAGACAACAAGAGTAAACTGTTTTGCAGTCTGAGGATCATAACATCATATTTCTGTGCCCGCATACGTCATCAATTCGATGCGCGACCTTTCTAAATGCGGAAGTTAAATTAAATAAGGGGACATTACGTTTCGAGAGAAAAAAAAGAGGAAAAAAATATTTTAAAAAATCTCCCTGCCAGACTAAGACTCCGTGTGGGACGTTAGGATTTATTTTGTATGTTGCTGGTTCTCCTTGCCTCCCGAGAGCTCTGTGCCCTCAAGTAAGATGCCGGGATTTTTCTGCGACTCGTCACTTCCGGAGCACGCCAGGTAAGGGCAACAGTGCCTACAATTCAGGAAGTTAGAGAAAGCTACCCACATGGGTGTTTACCCACTTGCAAAGGTACTGTAGGGGCTGCGCGTTATGACAGGGATATGATTAAGACCTAATGCAGCCAGTCTCTCCCCTGTACTATTGGAAAAAAGTTTTGTTTTTGCGATTGAGGGGGTATTATTGTTCTTTAATGGCAGTGGCTCGTACTTCAAGGTTAGAGTCTTTACGAATATTTGTTTATTCTTTCCGATTGTGAAACCAATACAACTGCTATCAATAAGTGCATCAGTGGCAAAAACACAGCTTTTCTTCTCATGGTTGGATAATTTTTGTAATTGTAGATGCAGAGTCTTTCCACAAAATAAATTCTGTATATTATGTATGTAATTCTACCTTTTCTCCCTACAACAGGTCACCTTGTAGTCTCAAGGTTCCAGGTCCATGTATAAGTGTCTTCAGCAGTCTATAAAACTTGGGCAGGATGCTTCCCCAGGGTAGGATGCTGCTGGCTCGTTTTAACGGGTATTGGAAACCGCTCTTCAAAGGTCGTTACCTGATAATTACTAACACTGTTAGTTGTGGTGTGCTGCTTGGGGCTGGGGATATCATTCAGCAGACAAGGGAGGTGAGGAGAGAGCCTGCTAAGAAGAGAGACTGGCTAAGGACAAGTAAGTATTCAGGAGAGAACTCGTCATATACAGATTGGTAGTTTTATTTTGGTAACAAATTGCACTACTAAATCTACTTCTGGTGAGAAAAGCACTGCAACTGTGTAGTAAGACACATTCTGACATTTGAGTGGTAAAAAGAGACACTTTGCTGTTGGAGGCATGAGGCAGAGCCTTAATTTCCTGAAACCACCATGTTTAACCATTGGTATGCTGCATTTACTTTTTGACAGTCCTATTGTGACCCCCCCCCTAAAAACCTTCACTTGACTATGTTCACTGCGTCTAAAGAACATTAGCTTTTTTAACTCCAGACAAGCTTTTAAATTCCTCTTAGAGATTAGTGGTTTCTGCCATGCTACTTTGCCATTCATCCCATATTTACCCAGTGTCTTCCCGATGCTCTTGAACCTTATCTGAAAAGGTTTACACAGCTGTTTCTAAGGCATCAACAGTTGATTTCTGGAGGCATTTAGCAAAGTTTTCTGGGTATGGTATTGGAACATTGAGTTGTGACACCTGTCATCTGAGAGATAGGTACACCCATAAAATTCAATATAATGGCACACAGTATTACAAGCCAGATCTTAACTAGAATCCATGACTCAGCAACATTTAAGCATTTTAATCACTGCTTGCGTCATATACCTCTACATACATTTGTCAGCATTGGAGTAGTATAGGATTATTTACATTGAATGTTAATAAACTTAATTCAAAATGCAATTGCATATTTAAAATAAGAGACCAATAAGTACTTTAAACAAGTTTTAGTTAAAACTATGTTTTGTCCAAGTAGAACATCATCACCAATCCATTTGTGATAAAATGTGTAAAGGAGCAGTGGTTGTCCATGTATCTTTAAAATGTCTGGCTAGAACACTTTAATCAAGGACCTCATCCCACCAGGCAGAATGTTTGCAATTGGGTGCTCAATGGGACCATTGATGCACTTCTGGTATTCCTGGCTGGATCGGTCATTTCCTGGGCATGGGATTAAAGTAGTCGTGAAGAAAGTCCTCATTGATCAGCTTGTGGCTTCACCCACGTTTGGAGTGTGGTACTTCCTTGGTAAGATTATGTTACTGTGAACTTTGATTTGGATCATTAACAAGTGCTTGTTCAGAGTTGTTTAGATAAAACCTAATTGACTAGAAGCATCAGAGGTAAGCTAAGCTATCTTTTGTTCTTCGGAAGATTAGAAATAAACACTCACACTCATTGATGCCTGTGGTGAACAGTAGAATGGCTGTGTTAATCACCCAGCAATTAAACTCCATGGCGGAAAGGACTTCATTAGTATTAACCTAAATGAGTTACACTCGCCGGTGTAAGGTTTAAGCAGGTAAAGCCACTGAAAATATCATGACTAACAACAATGTTGCAGAAGTATATTTTATATATTCACTAGATGTGTGGATTCAGTTTCTCAGCTTTGACCTCCTGCCAAAATCTCAAAGTCTGGTGTGTAGTTCAGGGAAAGCTGATGAGTCAGGATATCATGAGTATTGACTCTTAATGAATGGGTGTTTTATAATTATTATTATTTATTGTTTGTGAGGAAACAACAGGTGAGGAGGGCACTGCTCAAACGAGTTTACAATCTAGAGAGGGTGTTTGCTCTAACATACTAACCTCTACATGTATGAATACCTGACTGGTGGAAGAGTATGTTCTTATGGATGTCTTTTGCACAGGAATGGGCTCCATGGAGGGACAGAGTCTCAAACAAAGCTGGAAAGAATTTCAGGACAAGTTTTGGGAGTTTTACAAGGTGAGGGAAAAATAAAGGGAATTTGCTTTTGTACTCAAAATATACAGTCAAGATGCACTCTCGGGAATTGTAGATTGTATCCATATGCTGGAAAAAAAAAACAAGCTGCCCATGTCGTACAATATGTGAAACTGTCCCTGAACCTTTCAGACAGAAGAAGCAAGTCATATGTAATGTCACAGTTGGCTTTATAGTCAGTTGGTTAAAGCTACTTGCATCATGTGCAATGGTTAATGATAAAGGTTGCTGCGGAAGTTGTGAACTTTGCAGCATAACTCACATTTTCTACCACTAACACTTCACGTGGCATAAATGAGCTATAATGAGAAAAACACATGGTGGATGAACAGAAGGTGGAAAACTATTCTATCTCTGCACTGCTAGCTACTTTAAAAGTGAAATTATATTTTATGTAAAATGTTTTGTTACTAGGAAACTTCAGCCATGTGCTGAACTTAATATGCGCATGTGCCTTCATATGATAGGTGCATGGTCACTTTACATTTTCTGTGTTGTCTGTTTAGCATATGCATGGGGGATTATGCCGATACATCATCGAGCAGATAAATGCCGTGTAGGAGATGTTTTCAACCAATCCTTGGTAAGAATAGTCAAACCGTGGAGTAGAAGGGCTGTTGCAGCATCAGGGCTGCCTCTTCAGGTAATAATTTCATCTATGCATTTTCTAAGAAAATGAATAGATGGCAATCATATGCCTGACATGTAGAATTCACCAAACACTAAATACGCCTTTTACCAATACGAAGTTATACCACTAAGCAATAATCTATATCATTTTAAAACAAGCTTGCTGTCTACAAACTCACCTGTCACTTACATTGTCTTCGTCCGATGCAATAAAACTGCTTTAACGTTACAAATTGGCCAATATATTTTTTTTCTTTTATTCCCCCTAGGCAGACTGGACTGTGTGGCCTGCAGCTCAAATGATCAATTTCTACTTCCTTCCTCCAAAGTACCGTGTGATTTACATCAATGTGATAACTGTGGGGTGGGACACTTACCTTTCATACCTCAAACACAGGGTAAGACCTTGTAGCGTATTAAAGTCAAACTTGTACTGTTCAAGGGCATCGCTTTGTTTTGTAAATTTTACTTTTTAGCTTTAAGTGTTATGATCAAGCTGCAGTGTGATCTTATTATACTCCTTGTCCTGCCTACAACGTGCTTGTGTGTCCCTCCCCCTTTTCCTAGCTAGTCATGCTGATGTACTGTGAGCAAAAATATAATAATGTTCTGCCTTTCTTTTAAGAAACCTTAAAACTATGATCCCTTAAAACCCCAGCTACAGATTTCTGACTTTCTTGGTAGCCTGTAAGTACTAACAAAACTGTCTCCTCTGGTAATCATCTAATCGGCAGAGATCCTGCAAACCTGCACTGTAAGGGATATTTAAGAGTTAATTAAAAATAGAAAAATGCATAATTTTGAAACTATTACCATATTTGCTAGTCTTATATTCAAGTCTGTCTTATAATAAGACCTCCAAATAAAGGTCTGACTACAAGACTACAATCCAGATCCCCCGCAGCGCTGCAGGGGACCTGGATCCTCCTCTCTAGCACGATGCATGCAGACAACCTCTGCTGCGGCCGGCACTTTTGCCAGGGCTTCTGTAACGGAGCGCCAGCGTGACATGACATGACCTTCCGGCGCTCCACCATAGAAGCCCCGGTGGAACTACCGGCCTGCAGCGGAAGTTGTCTACGCGCATCACGTGGACATTCACTGGCTGCCGGAGAGGAGGATCCTGGTCCCCTGCAGCACTGCGGGGGATCTGGATCGTAGTCTTGTAGTCAGACCTCTATTTGACTACCTGGATCTTCCTCTCTGGCAGCCGGTGAATGTTTGCACGATGCCCACAGACAACCTCCACTGCAACCCGAAGTGCCTTCCGGTGCTCACTCGTAGAAGCCCCGACGGAGGTCCCAGGTAGCAACGGAGGTTGTCTGTGCGCATCGCACAGATGTAACCTGCTGCCCCTACTTGACACCAGGGAGTCTGGAGCACGGGGAGACAAGTCTAGGGATGAATCGGTAAATCGGTGGGAATAAGGCATATCTGGGGGGCAGAGTGGTAAATAGGGGGTATAAGACATATCAGGAAAACAGGGTGGCATATAGGGGGGTTATAAGGCACATCTGGGGGGCAGAGTGGCATATAGGGGGGGTATAAGGCATATCTGGGGAGCAGAATAGCAAGCTGTGGGGCAGGTTGACAAATAAAAGGACAAAAAAACAAAAAATACATAGTTATTAAATATGGAAACATAGTTTACATGTGGATTAATATTTGCTAGTAAAACTTTTTCCTATAGGGTAGTCTTATATTCAGGCTTTTTCTTTTCTAAATATTCAAAGCAGTATATAATTTTTTTTTTTTTTATTTCTGCTTACTTGTAGGTAGACGAGCCTGTTGAAGGCATTGCACCAGATGAAAAACATGCAAGTACCCCAAACCCACCTACAAAAACAGCTGCATCTCTGCCAAAGCCTCTTGATGGAAAAGTTTAACTACAGTAGTACCGTATTGGCTCGGATATAGGCCGCCCCCGTATATAGGCCGCACCGTAAAAGTTGGGTGCTTTTTTTAAAGAAAAAGTTTTTTTAATAGACATGCTGCCACTGTCCTCCTCCCCCCCCCGAGATATGCTGCCACTGTCCTCCTCCCCCCCGAGATATGCTGCCACTGTCCTCCTCCCCCCCGAGATATGCTGTCACTGTCCTCCTCCCCCTGAGATATGCTGTCACTGTCCTCCTCCCCCCGAGATATGCTGTCACTGTCCTCCTCCCCAAGATATGCTGTCACTGTCCCCCCCCGAGATATGCTGTCACTGTCCCCCCTCCCCCCGAGATATGCTGCCACTGTCCCCCTCCCCCCGAGATATGCTGCCACTGTCCTCCCCCCCCGAGATATGCTGCCACTCTGCCTCCCCCCCCCCGACTTACCAGAGCAGACTCCCGGGTGTCTTTTGGGCCGGCGGGGTACATCTACGCAATACGCGTATACAACTTTATATTGTATATATTTTCCGGCAGCGGAGGCTGTTTACGCGCATCGCTGCTGCCGGTAACGTCTGCACGATGCGCTTAGGCAACCTCCCGTGCCGGCCCTCCCCCGTGGGAAGTGCTGGCAGGGGAGGCTGTCTGAGCGTATCAGAGAGTAGGATGCAGGTCCCCTGCACCGCTGCGGGGGATCTGTATCCTAACCCTGCTGCCTGCCCGTTGGGCGCTAGACCCCGAATATAGGCCGCACCCCCACTTTAAAGACTTAAAGTGGGGGAAAAAAGTGCGGCCTATATTCGAGCCAATACGGTAGTTTGCCATCTCTGCATATTTTTCTTATTTTTTTTTTTTAAAGTGCTGCCTTGGTCACAGTCCACAGAAGAGGTTTTTCTTCAATGATCATGTTTATATTTTTATTATTTGAGGACCAACGATTTAAAGAAGCTGGTTACCTTATTTTAATGAAAACACTGGATCAGCTTCCAGAGACTGTACTGTTAACATTAACTTGGACTTGGTTTAGAGTGATGTATACATAAAAATGAAATGTGTGGGATTAATTTATGAATTTGTTGTCGGCTGTTCCTTGGTGGAAAATGATGCCTTACAATAAAAGACACAGGTTTATGATATCACATGTTTTGCCATATGTATTCTTTGTAGGAATATACATTGACACAAAGGCATTAAATACTCTATTGGATACATTGTACAATAACCCCCAAACTTTGGATCTTAATGCAAAAGAAAAAATAAATACTGTTTGGAAAAATCAAAACCAGTTTTTGCGACTCACTCATGTGCACACTTATACAAGTAAAGGATGTGCAGAAGTAGGGGGTAATAAAGTGTTTAAGGACAGATATGGCTTTCTTTTGAAACCATTTTTAGAGACTTAACCCCTTGTTTACAATGCAATAAAGGATGTGGAAATGTAAAAACAAAACAAAAAAAACACACCCCACCAAATATTCTGCCTTTGTATTCTTTAATCTAAACCCTTAGATGTATTTTCTACTCATCATATGTTCCTCTTCCACTCTTTTTATTCTACTAAACTACAACCCCCACTTACATGTCCTTGCTATCACACACATTCATCCACAGATGCCCATTCACAATTTTTTTTTCACTTATTCAGATACTCCTTCACAAATACTCTCATGTATTCACATATATTCATTCACTCAGATTAATTCACAGATGCTCATTACCGTATTTATCGGCGTATAACACGCACTTTTTAAACCTAAATACGAAGCTGAAACCCTACCTGCGTGTTATACGCCGATAAATCCTAGAGCTGCACGATTTGCAGCGACGTCTCCCTCACTTCCGGTCCTGGGGAGGGTGCGTGTTATACGCCGGCAAGTACGGTAATTCACTCATTTACACACCTTCATTCACACATGCTCATTCATGCAAACACCCCCCCCCCTTACCTCAACTGCAGATTTCTCTGAGGCGCTCGTAGGCACGGGCCGGCAAATTACCTCTGCCTTGAACAACTCTTCACAGAAACGTAGCAGTTGCATTTAGCTTGGACACACAAGCGAATCCTGAGCTGGGGCGAATCTCCTAAGTGACATCTCTAAGTGAGGAGTTACAAGCAAAGAAGGAGTTAAAAAGCAAAAAGGAGGGGAAAGTATACATCCTTGTTATTCCATATATATTTATATATATTTTGCACCTTACTGTCTGTTTTTGCCAGTTATTTGAGCTATCCCCATTGCCAAGATGTCCTCCATGTTTGACAATGCGGTCAGGTGTACATCTTGCTCAATGTATGCAATCCTTGATCAGCGCTTCGAGGGTGCATATTGCTGTGCGAGATGTGTGCAGGTTGCTCATTTGGAAGCACAAATCCTGAGTCTAGAGGAGCAACTGGCAACACTGAGATCTATTGACAACTTGGAGAGGAGTCTGCTGCTCACTGAGCAAGCTCTCTCGCGGGTAGAGGTGGGGGAGGATAGCGGGATGGAGGTACAGGACAGTCAGGCAGCTAGCTGGGTTACAGTTAGAAGGCGGGGTAGGGGGAAAAGCGCCAGGGAGGCTAGTCCTGATCTAGCACACCCCAACAAGTTTGCCCGGTTGGCAGATGAGGGGGATGTTAGTTCAGAGTTAGCAATACTGCAGCAAGTCACTGCCTCTGACCTCCAGAGCGGTGTCTGCTCCAGTAAGGAGGGAAGGACGAGCACAGGGCAGGCCAGATAGGTGCTGGTAGTAGGGGACTCTATTATTAGGGGGACAGACAGGGCAATCTGTCACAAAGACCGGGATCGCCGAACAGTGTGTTGTCTGCCTGGCGCTCGAGTTCGGCACATCGCGGATCGGGTTGACAGATTACTGGGAGGGGCTGGAGAAGACCCAGCTGTCATGGTGCACATTGGCACCAATGACAAAGTAAGAGGTAGGCGGAGTGTCCTTAAAAATGATTTCAGGGACTTAGGTAGCAAGCTCAAGGCAAGGACCTCCAAGGTAGTATTTTCTGAAATATTACCTGTACCACGTGCCACACCAGAGAGGCAGCGGGAGATTAGGGAGCTAAACAAGTGGCTCAGAAGCTGGTGTAGGAAGGAGGGGTTTGGGTTCATGGAGAACTGGGCCGACTTCTCTGTCGGATACAGGCTCTACGGTAGGGACGGGCTGCACCTCAATGGGGAGGGTGCAGCTGTACTCGGGGAGAAGATGGCCAGAAGGGTGGAGGAGTGTTTAAACTAGGGAAAGGGGGGGAGGGAAACTACAATATAGAAGGGGAAGATAGTATAGATAGAGAGCTGGGGCATATAAATGTACCTGGGGGTGGAGCGGAGGGAGGGGTTAGAATAGTTAATAGGGATAGGCTTGATAGGAGAAAAAACCATACACCTCTAAATTGTATGCTTACTAATGCCAGAAGTCTGACCAATAAAACTGGCAAACTGGAGTTAATAATGTCTGCAGAAAATTATGACATAGTGGGTATAACAGAGACATGGTTGGATGATAGCTATGACTGGGCGGTTAACATACAGGGTTATAGTCTATTCAGGAAGGATCGAAAAAAACGAAAAGGGGGAGGAGTTTGCCTTTATGTAAAGTCCAGCCTAAAGGCCACACTGCGGGAGAATATATGTGAGGGAAATGATGATGTGGAGTCATTATGGGTAGAAATATATGGAAAGAAAAATAATAAAATACTGATCGGGGTTTGCTATAAGCCACCAAATATAATTGAAGCAGCAGAAGATCAATTATTAAAGCAAATAAACAAGGCAGCAAATCACAATGAGGTGGTTATTATGGGGGACTTTAACTATCCCGACATAAACTGGGAAACCGAGACCTGTGAATCTCATAAAGGAAACCGCTTTCTGACTATAAGTAAAGATAATTATCTGTCCCAAATGGTACAGGACCCAACCAGAGGGGGCGCTCTACTGGATTTAATATTAACCAACAGACCTGACAGAGTAACTAATGTGCATGTCAGAGGGCACCTAGGAAATAGTGATCACAATATAATACATTATAACTTGTCGTTCAATAAGGGAACTCTTAGAGGAGCCACAAGAACTATGAACTTTAGGAAGGCAAAGTTTGATCAACTAAGAGAAGCCCTTAACACTGTAAATTGGGAAAATGTCCTCAAAAACAAAAGCACAGATACTAAATGGGAGATTTTTCAAAATATCTTAAATTCTCACTGTGAAAAGTACATACCGTATGGGAATAAAAGTGTCAGGAGCAAGAAAAAACCAATGTGGATAAATAAAAATGTAAAGGTGGCAATAAATGGCAAAAAAAGGCATTTAAGCTACTAAAACAGGAAGGCAGTGAGGAAGCACTAAGAAGCTATCGGGAAAAAAATAAAATATGTAAAAATCAGATAAAAGCAGCAAAAGTGGCGACAGAAAGACTCATTGCCAAAGAGAGTAAAACAAACCCCAAAATGTTCTTTAACTATATAAATAGTAAAAAGGTTAAAAATGAAAGCGTCGGCCCCTTAAAAAGTAATGAGGGAGACGTTATAGATGGGGATCAGGAAAAAGCGAATCTATTAAATATATTCTTCTCTGCTGTATTCACAGAGGAAAATGAAATGCCAGGTAATATACAGCAGGATGAGATAAATGCCCCAGTACATGTCGCCTGTCTAACCCAGGAAGAAGTGCAGTGCCGCCTAAAAAAAATCAAAATAGACAAATCACCAGGTCCAGATGGCATTCACCCCCGCGTTCTAAGGGAGTTAAGTAATGTAATAGACAGACCCCTATTTCTAATATTCAAGGACTCTATAGTGACCGGGTCTGTTCCCCAGGACTGGCGCATTGCAAATGTTGTGCCAATATTCAAAAAGGGGACCAAAAGTGACCCGGGGAATTATAGGCCTGTTAGTTTAACTTCTGTTGTATGTAAACTGTTTGAGGGTTTCCTAAGAGATGCTATTTTGGAGTATCTCAATGAAAATAAATGTATGACTCCATATTAGCATGGGTTTACAAGGGATCGGTCCTGTCAAACTAACCTGATCAGCTTTTATGAGGAGGTGAGCTCAAGACTGGATCGGGGAGAATCGCTGGATGTCGTATATATTGATTTTTCCAAAGCATTTGATACGGTGCCACATAAAAGGCTGGTACATAAAATGAGAATGCTTGGGCTGGGGGAGAATGTGTGTATGTGGGTAAGTAACTGGCTCAGTGATAGGAAACAGAGGGTGGTTATTAATGGTACATACTCTGAGTGGGTGACTGTTACTAGTGGGGTACCACAGGGGTCAGTTTTGGGTCCTATTCTTTTTAATATATTTATTAATGACCTTGTAGAGGGATTGTATAGTAAAGTATCAATCTTTGCAGACGATACTAAGCTCTGTAGCGTGGTTAACACAATAGAGGACAGTGCACGATTACAAATGGATCTGCATAGGTTGGAGGCTTGGGCTGGGATGTGGCAGATGAGGTTCAACACGGATAAATGTAAGGTTATGCACATGGGGAAGAAAAATCCAGGCTGGGAATATGTATTAAATGGGAAAACACTGGGGACGACTGACATGGAAAAGGACTTAGGAGTCTTGGTTAACAGTAAATTTAACTGTAGCGACCAGTGTCGGGCAGCTGCTGCTAAGGCAAATAAAATCATGGGGTGCATCAAAAGGGGCATGGATGCCCACGACAAGGAAATAATTCTACCATTGTACAAGTCACTAGTCAGACCACACATGGAATACTGTGTACAGTACTGGGCACCAGTGTACAAGAAAGATATAGTGGAACTGGAGAGGGTTCAAAGACAGGCAACCAGAGTAATAAGGGGAATGGAAGGACTGCAGTACCCAGAAAGATTATCAGAATTAGGGTTATTTAGTTTGGAGAAAAGACGGCTTAGGGGGGACTTAATAACTATGTATAAATATATAAGGGGGCAGTACAGAGATCACTCCCAGGACCTATTTATACCCAGGACTGTATCTATAACAAGGGGACATCCTCTACGGCTGGAGGAAAGAAGGTTTCTACACCAGCACAGACGGGGGTTCTTTACAGTAAGAGCGGTGAGACTATGGAACTCTCTGCCAGAGGAAGTGGTAATGGTAAACTCAATAAAAGAGTTTAAAAGGAGCCTGGACGTGTTTCTTGAAAGCAATAATATCACAAGTTATGGATAGTAGATTAATAGGGACAGAACGTTGATCCAGGGATTTATTCTGATTGCCATATTTGGAGTCGGGAAGGAATTTTCCCCCTGGTATGGGGCAATTGGCATCTGCTTCATAAGGGTTTTTTGCCTTCCTCTGGATCAACACGGTAGGGACACAATATGTATATAGGTTGAACTTGATGGACTTTGGTCTTTTTTCAACCTTATGAACTATGTTACTATGTTACTATGTTAGAATAACGTGATGTGACCCTTGCGACCATGGTTGCTGCAGGCTCAAGGGGCAGATGCTAAAGGCCCCCAGGAATGCGCCTTTTACCTATGTAAAATACTGGAGCTGGTTCAGCTTCAACGCCCCGTTCTTTACCTACACAAACTAGACTTTTTTTTTTTTTTTTAGTAAGGCTTTCGTTTAAAAACATAAAACTTGTAAGTGCTAAACTAGAATTTATTTTTTTACATTTGCTTCTCCACAGTAGGTCGCACTGCTGAACAATGTCCCAATTTGTGTTCAGCAACGTTCCCTGATCACTGTAATACCTAACATACATACGTTCTAGAGAACCGTATTCATCCCTGACATATTATGCTATATTGTATTTTTTAATGTTACTGGCTTAATTGGGTTTGTATGTAGTAAAGGTTTTTTGTTATATATAACAAATATATATTTGTTCCTTGTACTTGTAGCGTAAAAGTGTGTGCACATATCTTTTTACTTATATTAGCTCTTTTATCTTATGTAGGCCAGTGATGTCATTCTGAGATCATTGGGCTTCCTATAAAGTTTGTTTTCCATTTTCTTCATTACATTTTTAGTTTTTGAACAGGGAGCAATCCCAGCAGGACCTCACAACATATTACCCTGTATTGTATTTTTTAATACTACTGTCTTAAGGGGTTTGGTGGTATTGAAAATTTTTTTTTTAATATTTTTTTTTTAGTGGGTCTCTTCTCTCCTCCCAAGTGCTGCTGGAGAGTCTCGGCGCTGATACCTAATGGAAGAGAATGCCCATGTCATTACGCTCGATCTGTCAGCACAAAGCCACTAATACTGAAAACTATCCTGCAGTAATTTTATCTTGAAGAAGAAGCCCGATAATGCTACGATGGGTTGGTAGTCATATTAATTCATGCATTGTCTACTATCCATTTGTAAACCGCTTTTCAGTCCATACAGTAGATAAAGTGATTCTACGTGACAGGGTAATGTTTGCAAGCTACAACACCAGAACACAAGCATATCATAAAAAAGCAAATGAGGGGGAAGTGTGGATGCTGGTTGCAGGAACAAACCTGATAATTTCAGATACTCTGATTGCCTGCTTTAGTCAATAAGCACCTGGTGATGGTGTGGTGCACACTGGCTTGCAGTGATGGGATGTGACATTGACAGGGCTGGACTGAGAACTAATGAGATGGCTCTGGCACTTTAACGACAGCGGCCACGGCTAACTGCAGACCTCCAGCCTTGTATGAAGCCCTCTGCCACCTTGTCTGATTCTCAATGCTACTGGCTACTTGAAGCAGTGGCAGGAAAGTACTACCATTGAAATGAACCAGATTTTTTCCCAGGCATTTTCTCATTAGACCCCTCTACAACATACGCTGGGTAAGCGCTGTAGCTGACTGGCATTAAGTATACTGAGGCAAGATTCGGGGAGACTCTACACTGTTATGCAGTTTGACACCATGATAATTTAACCCCTTGACAACAATTGACATGCCAGGCACGTCATGGAAAAACATCCTGCTGACAAGCGACGTGCCTGGTATGTCATGAACATACCTAGGAACTTGTGGGCTCCAGCTACCCTTGTAGGGCGTGGGCAGGACTGTGTTTCCGCTAACATTACAGGAAACTCCCTTATTTAAAGAGGAAATGGGCAGGGAGTGGGACGTATCAGGACCACGCTTTCGCCACCCGGAGGATTTGAGTGTTGACCTGGAGAACCGGTGATAAAAATCTTGGCTTGGAAACACTCATGAAATACTCATGGGGATAAACCAAATGGCAAATGGTAAACTGGAAAAATGGTCAGTAATGTATCTAGGGCATAAAAAGCCAAGAGCAGAGTATAGAATATTTGATACTGTCTTAACCTCAACGTGTGAGGTAAGCGATTTAGGGGTGATTATTTCAAAGGATTTAAAGGTAGGAAATGCCACTCTGTTACAATGTAAAGTAGTAAGTGTACAGCCTATATAACGGTGTAAATTTGCTGTCCCCTCAAAATAACTCAACACACAGCCAGTAATGTCTAAACCTTGGCAACAAAAGTGAGAACACCGTTAAGTGGAAATGTCCAAATTGGGCCCAATTAGTCATTTCCCCTCCCTGGTGTCATGTGACTCGTTAGTGTTACAAGGTCTCAGGTGTGAATGGGGAGCAGGTGTGTTAAATTTGGTGTTATCGCTTTCACATTCTCTCATACTGGACACTGGAAGTTCAACATGGCACCTCATGGCAAAGAACTCTGAGGATCTGAATACAATAATTGTTGCTCTACATAAAGATGGCCTATAAGATTGCCAAGACCTTGAAACTGAGCTGCAGCACGTTGGGCAAGACCATAGAACTGTTTCACAGGACAGGTTCCAGTCAGAACAGGCCTCGCCATAGTAGACCAAAGAAGTTGAGTGCACGTGCTCAGCGTCATATCCAGATGTTGTCTTTGGGAAATAGACCTATGAGTGCTGCCAGAATTGCTGCAGAGGTTGAAGGGTGGGGGGGTCAGCCTGTCAGTGCTCAAACCAATACACTGCACACTGCATCAAACTGGTCGTCTCAGAAGGAAGCCTCTTCTAAAAATGATGCACAAGAAAGCCTGCAAACAGTTTGCTGAAGACAAGCAGACTTAGGACATGGATTACTGGAACCATGTCCTGTGGTCAATGAGACCAAGATAAACTTATTTGGTTCAGATGGTGTCAAGCGTGTGTAGCGACTTTAAATCCTGTCTTTTTTTTAATTATTATTATTATTTTTTTAATGCGGAGGAGAGAGAGGGTGCGGCCCACGTAAGATCGGCAGCCAGGGCAACTCCAGCCCTGCTACTCACCTGTAGGAGGGTCTTCTGTACTGCATAGAGGAAGCGGAACCTAGCAGAGTTCACGTGACATCACATGACTCTGCTCCAGTCCTGCTTTCTCTGTGCAGTACGCCGCGCCCTCTGCTGAAGTCTGTGAGCGGCATCGAGGAGCTGCAGTGCAGGTAAGGAGGTGGGGAGGGTGTTTGAATGAGTATGCGTGATTGAGGGAATGAATCTGTGAATGAATGAGTATATGAATGAATGAGTGTGTGTGTGATAGCATGGATGTGTAAGTGCTGGAACCTAGGCATGATGGCACTATGATTGCTGTTAGCAATCACACTCCTATCATGCCAGGTCAGTCAGTACATGCTGAAACCTAGCTAGCTGCCCCCCTTGTGTATTGATGCTGCCAGCAGTATGGGGTCTGCACATCACTTACAGTCACCCTGTACCAGCATGTACTGGCTGACTTGGCATGATAGGAGTGTGATTGCTAACAGCAATCACTGTCCCATCATGCTTAGGTTCCAGCATTTACTGGTTGGATGTGTAAGTGCTGGAACCTAGGCATGATGGGACTTTGATTGCTGTTAGCAATCACACTCCTATCATGCCAAGTCAGCCAGTACATGCTGAAACCTTGCTAGCTGCCCCCCTTGTGTCTTGATGCTGCCAGCAGTATGGGGTCTACACATCACTTACAGCCACCCTGTACCAGCATGTACTGGCTGACCTGGCATGATAGGAGTGTGATTGCTAACAGCAATCCCATCATGCCTAGGTACCAGCATTTACCGGTTGCCTGGGTATGATAGGAGTGTGATTGCTGTGTGGGCAGTGTGGACACCAGGGTTGGCTTTGGGGTGTGCAACCTGTGATCTATGCCTGTGATTTAGGGGGTTTTAAATATACCTTTTAATGACGTGTTTTTATGTGAATTCCAATTGATCTATACCTGCAAAACTGGGTTTTTGCCTTATTCTGTAGATCCATATCTATATATTTCCATACATTATTTATGTATACCTGCAAATACAGTGTTTGCATGTCTTATTCAGTTGATTAATACCTGCAATGCTGTTTCCATGTATTTATTTGATCTATACCTGCAATGCTACGTTTCATATACTATTGTATACCTGCAAATACAGGATTTGTATGTCTGATTCTGTTTATTTGATATATACCTTCAGTGCTGAGATCACAAGTGAATTTCAGTTGATCTATACATGCAAAGCTTGGTTTGTGTGTTAATGTGTTGATCTATACCTGATATCGGCAACTGGGGCTAATATTAATATATATGGGCAGCAGGGGCATCAATACACAAGGGGCAAAAACACTAAGGGGGGTATAAACGACAATGCAGTGTGAAAAATCCATCCTGATGGCTTCAGGCTTCCCATGTTGAATGATCAAGTATTATTTTAGCTCAATAACAAAAGTATAATTCCATAGCACATTACTTTTGGAAATTAGGAATGCCCCCATCAGTTTGACTGTGGTATCTTGTGTGCCCCCCTATATATTGTTTCTAGAGTCGCCACTGCTTCTAACCCTTTAATTGGCAGTGCTTACAAGTCATCGCACTTAAAAGGTTAAAGGCTAACATTCGCACGTTTATATAGTTTGCTATAGTTAACCGGTCCATTACGACTGTCAGGTGTATTCTAGCTTTAGAAGATTCCAGCTCGACTGCCTGGCTGAACGTGATAGGTGTTGTGGTCCAATACAACAGTGTAACAAATGCCCCTTTCGGTATTTAAACACTGTTGTACGCTAATGTTTCATCTCTCCCATCTGTGTAGTGGAATTTGCTCCCGGTACACCATTAATACGCGAGGATGGCATCAGGCTAAACGTCAGGATAAGCCCCGCTGACAAGGACAACAAAAGAACACACTTCCGTAAAGGTCGCTGAGCCACCTGCGTTTACATCTCATTGGCAGTAAGGAGAGATTAATGGGCGATGGGGGCGTGTCCCAGGCGGAGCTAGGGGTTTGTGGTGTGGAGAAGGAGGAGACTGGCCCAGGCAATAGGAGGGAAGTTTGAATCCCCGGCCCTCTTGTTATAGTTTTGGGGGACTGTCGTTGCTCTGTAATAGGGTCACCGGCGGGCTGCGGCATGCCTCGGGAGCCCCTCGTCGTTTGTCACTGTTCAGCTACAGATAGGCAGCCTATACCGCCGGGTCGGTGCCTCCCTTCTCTGTGTTAAGGATGGAGGTTCTTGCCCGCCGGCTTTGTGAGGCTGTGGAGAACGAAGACGCACAGTAAGTGGCCGCAGGTCAGCAGATCAGGTCCTCAGACGGTCTTAACAAACACTTTAATTAACAAACGCGTCTACTTCATATATTTTATTTCTTGACCCTCTCCGAGTTAATGATGCAAAAGCCTATTTTCATTTATCCCGGAATGTCCGATTAAACTCTTTTTAAACCGGTATGGATTCCTTGATTTCTCATAGAACTATACGCGCGTTAAATGGCTTGATCAGAATGCTGCCAGGACGGAATGAAACACCAGCTCTTATTCCTGTCTTGTTTTGATTAGACCTTAGTTAGCCATGTGTGGTTGTGGGAGGAAAATGCTAAATGTGATTACATAGAACAACGGCACTCCAATTTGAGGAGGCTGTATTTTCAGAATTCCAAAGCTTTTACTTCCATAACTCTCTGATTATGCCACGTTAATAAATGCTAAAAAACACCTTTATCCAACCTGCACTGTAATAATTGCATAGCCTAATGTATTAAGTATTCATTAAATTACATCACCCTTGACCCCTGTAAAACTGCTGGATAGCAACACTTGATCTTGCAGTGTTTGGTATCCTCCAGGGCTTTATTTAATGTGCCTTGCAGTTACAGTCATGCGTAATACATGGATGAGCATTATGAGTTGTAATCTACTGCATTCATTCTATTAGATCTATAAGTGCCTTTTCAGTTTCTGTGGTGTACTACTCCTGTCACCAGGTGACGAGCATCTTGCATGTTTGGACCATCACCAAGATATCCATATGTGTAATCTGTGGATCATAACAGTGTACTGGGTGCTATTTATCTGAAAATGAATCCTATGGGAATATAGTAAACAACTTCTCAACATAACATACGGTACTTGTTTTCTTCTCTTTTCTTAGGGAGGTCGAAGATCTATTGCAGTCCGGTGCAGATCCAAACTTTGTCCTTCCCAATAATGGCATTGCGGCAATTCATCTGGCTGCAGGGAAGGAGAGTGAGAGTGCTCTCCGTTGCTTGACTTTGATACTGCAGCATGGGGGAAATCCCAACGTCCGGTATGCACAGACATTAAATGTTTATATTTAAAGAAAAAAGAAAATAGGGGTCATTTATATATAAAAAGTGATTCTAGTGCAAAAAATGATCTCATAGCAACCTATAAAAAGTCCCTGATAATTGAACCATTTTTTTTGTAACCCCTGAAGTTTTCTAGCTCTTTACCTGTGGTATCACCACTGATTATTTATGTGTTATAAATATAAAAAACGTGTCTGTATTTTATGAATCTTACTATAATTATTGAATAACATTTACTGTATGAATATATATATATTTACACTGTTATGCTATCAATAACCACTATCGAGTGTAAAGTCAGAGTCCACACTCCTTGTTTTCTGCAATTAACAATATTTATTAAGAGAGGCTAAACAAATTAACAATACATATACAAATTACTATAAGTTAGTATATGCTGTTACCAAACTAACTATTCATTGATTGAATGGAAATAACAAAGAAACAGCAGGATAAGCCTGTAAACACGTGATACAATTACCACTCCCATGTGATCATCTCCACGCAGACAGAGAGAGAGAGAGAGAGAGAGAGAGAGAGAGAGAGAGTTGGCAGGACTTTATAAACACAATAAGTCCTCCTTCTGCTGGACACTCCCCTGGTAACCTATCTTCTCCAGTGACCCTTAGAGACCAAGGTGATAGAAAAGGGAAAGGACATTGCATTGGGGGAGGGAGTGGAAGGTGACCAAATGTCCTAACTGATTTGCCATGTGCTCTGCAGAGAAGAATCTCCATTAATGTTTGAGACCATTTTAAGGTCTTATATAGAGAGGCTTTGCCCATTGGATCTCTGCATCATAACACCATTTCACTTCATTGGCATACAGTTGGTTGTCAATCATGCCTTCCTTTTTACATCCCTCCTTTTGACAATGAAGTGGATGAGACCCCTGGACTCTATAAAACCCACTGGAGACAAGAGGGAGAGCGTACCTCGCAGTGTATCTACTATGTATGTATGCATGCCCAGCCCGCCATTCACAGAGTTCTTTCCATTTGCATTCCATAATGGAGGTGATATACTCTGGCAATCAACGACTTCAGGTAACAACACATACCAATTTGAACAACAATACATACTACAGAAACACACAATACAATAATAAATGGATGTATGAATAGGTTCCCCAGAGCAGTACCCCATGTTGATTAGAGAAAGTATTAGCTAACATTTGCCACCAAGTTGCACAAGAAGTGTCAGTTAACAACTGTAGTGCTGCTGTCATACTGGCTATGTCTACTGCATTCACTAACCCAACCCAGGTCCTACACTTCCCAGAACTGTGTCCACAACCCTTCTTCAATATCTACTTCTACCCCTTTCTGCCCACCTTATTAAAGCTCTTTCTATAGTATAGGTAATTCTGGAACAATTCTGAAAATGTGTAGACACTAACCAATCAGTCAGTTTTACTTCCCAAGTAATTAACTGGAAGGAGGCATTTCTAAGTATAGGAATTGGTCTCAGCTCACTAATTTGGAAAGGACCACTAGGAACTGCCCTCTTTCCTTCACAGATAGGTCTGTTATCAATAGCTGTTGGTGATGGAGTAAAGGCAGTATAGGTCAAAGGAGGTGCCGTAGGATCTAGGTCTCTCCTTTCATCTATACTCAAATATACTTTTACTTCTTCACCAAAGTTATTTGCTGACACCTCCCACCGTATACCTTGTTTAATATGTTTCCTGGTTATTACTTTGGTCACTGAATATTCTTTCAGTTTCCTATCTAGGGAGAAAATTGGGTTATTAAAATTTGATTGAATTTCAACATCCCTACCACTTAGAACTACAGTAAATTTTCCCCAATCTGACCATTTACATTCCCAATCATTTTGGTTGCCCTGGTTATCTACCCAAAATCCCAAAATATTATTATTTATTATTTCCCCAAAAATTTCAACAACACCCCCACCCCCACCGAGTATTACATATAAACACATATCATATACATTGTCACCACTCCATATTTTAGTCCATCCTTCTATTCCATTGGCGTAATTCCCTCTGCGGTCTCGAGAGGGCGGAGTGATGCCTAGATGAGTCCAAGAGCTGTTTCCAGTATGATTGCCTTCAGGATGTTGGTCAAATTAGTTCAAGTATTGATTTTTGGTATCTCTGTATAACTTCCATTATGTTGCTGAGTGGATGGAGTTGCATTCAGTTCCAATAGGGAATTATTATCGGATTCACATGTCCTGAATTGTTTAAGGAAATGCAACATGACCAGAAAGATGTTGAGCTTCATTCTTCTTAGAATATTATTTCACGTTGTCATACTTCGGGCACCTAAAAAGATCAAGCAGAAGCATCAATCCTTAGCAGTTAACTCTGTCCCTTTATATAATTTACACTGATCTACATGCACCCACTAATATCCAGGCTGCCTTCTGGCCTTTTTGGGGTTAGACCTCTGTACATGTAGAACTGTTATGCCCAGTGTGTCTCGAATTACATAGGGCCCTTCCCAATTTGCATCCCAGGGAGAATTTTTCTTAAAATTTTTAATCATTACTAATCCCCCCTTCTCAAACAGAGTTTGAGGTGTGCATACAATTTTGCAATCTGTTGGGGCCATATTGGAGGCAGCAAAGTGAAGCAATGAGTTTAATTGCTCTTGAATTTGGGAGAGATACTGGTCTCTGGAGGACTTAATGGTAGATCGGTTAATGTCACTGAAGCTCCTGTATCAATCAGAATCTTAGTGTGATGTCCTGCCATAATACCATGCACGTGTGGACGTCCGGAATGGTCCCTTAATGTTTTACAAATAGGAACCATATCGTCCAGTGCTAGTCAATCTGAAAATAAAATTAGAGGAGCCTCATCCCCTGGTTTCAGTTTGTGCTCATTAGTAACCGCTCCCTGTACTGCCATCATTCTCAGAGCCTCCCGCGCCGGACCATACAGATTGGTCCTAGGCAGAGGGTTAGAATGATGTTCCTGATCTGCCTTTTCGGGACTGTTATTTATTTTCATCTTTACAGATCCTCTTTGATCACTTTCTTTGACAGACCAGGAGGGGGATGGACTAACATGCCATCCCTCAGTCACCCTTTGGTCTCTCTTGGCCTTCCTACATTCTTTCTGTCTGTGACCATGTTTATTGCAATAATAACAAATTCCTCTGAAGGGAATCTCAGGTAGAGATTGCTTCCCTTCATTGGTAGTTACAATCGCAACCTTACGCTGTCCTATGACTCCTTTCCTCATTAAATTCTGCCTGGCCTTCCCTATAATGGTCAATACCCCTTCCAAAGTATCTTTTTCCTCTGCCATCATCTGCACTCCAGGGTCTAAGTAAATGAATTTTTTTACTAGGTATTGCAGTAGATCAGGAGGAGTTTGATCTGGTGGAATGCGGTGGGTTAGCCGATAGACTTGCTCAAATTTGGAAGCAAAAACCCACGGATCATCTTGTAAATGCACCTTCATCTCAGCAAGTGAATGACTATCTAAGTCTCTGTCTCCTGTTACAAATTTGGAGTCAGCTCTAAGTCTGTCTCCCTCTGTAGCCCATTTATCATCTTTAAACCAATCTCGGTCTCGATTAATAGGGCCATTTATGGGTGGATTAAATCTACATGCAATGCTGCTTGGGGCCCACATTTTAAGCATCATACATGCCTCTTTAGGAGAGAGCATATATTGTTTAACTGCTGATTCGAAATTGGACATGTTTGAAAGGACATCTGTTTTGCAGTCAAATGGGGTAAAGAGGGGCTTTAACTTCATCAGCTGTTTCATCACCTTATCTCTATCCTGCTGCTGTAGAATTTTAGCAGTTTGCAGGGTGGCAGATGTCCTGCTTTTAACACTAGGTGAAACAGATAAAGGGTCCATAAACTGTGGTATTGCTGGCTTTGTTACAAGAGGGGTTAATACAGGAATACCACCATTATCTAGCTCATCCAGTATACGGTTTCCTATGTTTGTTCCTGGGTTCTCATTCTCTACAATACTTTGTGCCTCTTCTTCTTCTGCACATGTTTCCCCCTGGCTGCATACAGCAACTGGGGTTTGCGTGGCTAAACATGTCCTAAGGGATGATATCAACTCTCCTCTCGCTTCGTAATTGTCCTCTAATGTGCTTACATAATCTCCATTTAATCCACAAGTTGGACAATCACTATATTTACTTGTGTTGTTTATTATGGAGGCCACAGGAGTGTGCCCCACAAGTATACGGTTCAACTGATTCCTCAATAACTTCAGCAACTTCATACAGTTCTGGATTTTCAGTCTATCTTTATTCATGCACCACTTCTTATTGTCTACTCTGCAATTCTCTTTCTCACATTGCAACCACAAGCTATGCATTTGTTTAAATTCATTTTCATTTTCCATCATTAATGGGTCAAAAGTGCTAGCTTCTGCATACTGTGCTACAATTTCCATTCTAATATATAAAAAAATAAATTATAATTTACTCACACGACTTGTGTCTTCAGACTGCAGGCAATCAAATGGTGTGCACCCAAATTTGAATCCTCGGTCTGGATAAAACGCGATCCTCCAGAAATGATGTCCGGCTTACTAATTGCGTCTCACTCTGGTTGCCTCTTAGGATCTCTCACGTCTTGGCCCGAGACGTATTGCAGAAAACGCTTCCAGCAAATAAAACAAAATCGGTTCGGTTATTTTGTCCCTTTTAGCTCACTTGTATCTGGAGAAAACTGGATTGTCCCCCCTTGCAAGTGAGCAAAAAGTGGTAAAAAATAATTACCTGGCCCGCCAAATGTTATAAATATACAAAACGTGTCTGTATTTTATGAATCTTACTATAATTATTGAATAACATTTACTGTATGAATATATATATATTTACACTGTTATGCTATCAATAACCACTATCGAGTGTAAAGTCAGAGTCCACACTCCTTGTTTTCTGCAATTAACAATATTTATTAAGAGAGGCTAAACAAATTAACAATACATATACAAATTACTATAAGTTAGTATATGCTGTTACCAAACTAACTATTCATTGATTGAATGGAAATAACAAAGAAACAGCAGGATAAGCCTGTAAACACGTGATACAATTACCACTCCCATGTGATCATCTCCACGCAGACTCAGAGAGAGAGAGAGAGAGAGAGAGAGAGAGAGAGAGAGTTGGCAGGACTTTATAAACACAATAAGTCCTCCTTCTGCTGGACACTCCCCTGGTAACCTATCTTCTCCAGTGACCCTTAGAGACCAAGGTGATAGAAAAGGGAAAGGACATTGCATTGGGGGAGGGAGTGGAAGGTGACCAAATGTCCTAACTGATTTGCCATGTGCTCTGCAGAGAAGAATCTCCATTAATGTTTGAGACCATTTTAAGGTCTTATATAGAGAGGCTTTGCCCATTGGATCTCTGCATCATAACACCATTTCACTTCATTGGCATACAGTTGGTTGTCAATCATGCCTTCCTTTTTACATTATGGAAAAAGAAATATTCAGTAGTAGCTTTCTCCTTACTGTACCCAAACATCTGCACTTGAATAGAAATCTACACACGTATGTTAAATAGTGTTTTGGTTTTGATGCCGTCCTTTCTTCGTTGTAGGTCAATAGAGGAGCTGACACCAGTACACGTAGCTGCCTCCTGGGGATGTTGCAAGGTCCTGGTCGCCTTGCTCCGAATAGGTGGTGACCCTACTTTGCAAGATCAGGTTTGTCCCACGAACACATTAGACAATTGGTCTAACATTGGTTACAAATTATAATGCCCGTTTACCACCCAAACCGTATTTCTTTTCATTTTGATCTGACTAGAATTTCTTTTGGGATTTATTAACTAAAGCTGGAGTTTACAAGGAGCTTGAAATTTTAAATTGCCAGCTTAATTAGGTATTATGAAGTTCTAGCCTGTCATTGGGCAACTAGGTCAAACTAGATTTGTATAATGCATGGTTCACCAGCTGATTTTATTTTCAGTTGTGGAGGTCAGTAGTGATATTGCTGGGGGTGCACAGATCACACAAAACCAGTGGCTGGCCCTGATTGAAATACTTATTTGCTTCACTGCAAGAAGCTGCATGCATTGTCAAAGCGGCCGTTAATAATAAGTACGCAGTAATCCATATATGAAATGTGTCAAAATTACCATAATGCAATACCCTGGGTTGTCTACTTTGCAGAAACGTAACTTTGGATCTGTGTGTGCTATTGAAGTTAGCGACTCAGAATACCAAATTTGAAAAATTATATATATATATATATATATTTATTTATTTATTTAAAGAAGAAAAAGCCCTAAATGAGGGAGAGAGAGAGATTACAGTTGAACAAGGACATGTTGTAAAGGCAAGTTTAAAAAAGGGGTAACATATTTTCCCCCTGTTCACGGTTTAGGATGGGAACACAGCATCAGACCTTGCACTGATGGAAAGAAATCGGAGGTGCGTTGTGGCTCTACAAGAGTATATTGAGAGGAGTACATTGAAAGATAAGAATTGTGGTAAGCTACTTCCTGGAGCAAAGCTATTTGGATAGGACTATCTGTCTTGAAAATTAATTCTCAATAGTAAATATAATCTTAACTATCACAATTTTATTTATATAGTCCTAAAAATTACTTTTTATACATTGCTTATACATGTAGCATACACCACTGTTAAATTCTTATTATATATTTTATGTATTGCGCTATTATATTCCACAGCACTGTACAGTGGGTAAACAGGACATGAAGTGTGTGTGTGTGTGTGTGTGTGTGTGTATATATATATATATATATATATATATATATATATATATATATATATATATATATTATAGTGTAACATAGGATTTTAGCTTAGAAACAAGTGGTAAGGTGGGCCCTGCTCAAACAAGCTTACAATCTAGAGGGAGTTAGTGTATATTACACAAGAGGTAAAAGTTACACTGTTAGGGATGGACCAGCCACACTAGTATAAGTAGTCAGGAGATGGACTAGGAAAAGGAAGGTAAAGGAAGATAGGGTCTTGAGGGTTTTTTTTTAAGCACCTGGGGGATGGGAATTCCAGAGGAAAGGGCAGCACTTGAGAAATCTTGCAAGCGTGTATGAGAACTAGAATTTAGAGCACAGGACAGAGTGAGATCATCGGGTAAGCAGAGAGACTGGGTAGGAGATGTAAGTAGGGGGGACGGCTTTGAGAGAACACTTTAATTAACAAACCCGTCTACTTCATATATTTTATGTCTTGACCCTCTCCGAGTTAATGATGCAAAAGCCTATTTTAATTTATCCCGGAATGTCCGATTAAACTCCGGGATTCCTTGATTTCACATAGAATCCTGAAGGGTACAGGCAGCGGTGAAGGGACGGGGAGAGGTGTTCTTATAGAGTCTCAGTGGTATCTTGCATTAGTGAAGTCATCAGGGTTCTTGCAGGGCCTAATATGTTCATACCATCCCCCTTAGAGCGTTTTTTTTTGTTTTAGTTTTTTTAATAATTTGGTTCTTGATCAAATCACCTAACAAGAATTTTTGTCATATGGTGTAATGCATAGAGTAGTGGTTAAACACATTTGTCATTGCCATTTGTATGGTGATGTAGACTGGCAAAAGTCTTGCATGCTTAGATTCTTATATGTACTCCAAATTGACCCGAATGAAGGTAACAAACAAAAATATCGAGACAACCTTTTTCATGTTACATACTACTAAGTGTTTGCGTGACATAAAACATCTACAGTCATCTTGAAATTGTCACAAACGCTCATTTTGAGGTACTCATTTTGTGCTTTTAGCTTGGAAGTTGGTAAAGAATGTATGTGTCTGAGTGTATATATGTGTAAAATATATATATATATATATATATATATATATATATATATATATATATATATATATATATATATATATATATATATATATATATAATATAAATATTTTATAAAAAAAAATTCTTCAATAGCTTTGTACTACTGCTAGTTCATAATAAGAACAGATTACCCAAATGGTTCTTGCTTACCGTTAAATTCTCTTTTTATATAAACAAACTTATGTATATAAGTTAAACAACTTTTTCCCCGTTTGTTTATATTTGTTTGTAATCGCCACAATGTGCAATTTCCTTAATGTAAGACTCATTACTTAACTATTTATTTTTAACAGACTGTGATGAATTCTCACTTGATATCTCTCTTTAGGCCTTTGTGACTCAATTTTATCTGATGACATCACTCATATAAGCAATATATCCCTCCTGCTCGAGTCCTCCTACAAGCACTCTCCATTTAACAGCACCAGCATCTTCCCTTTGGCTCCTATTCCTGTACATAGGAACATAGGAGAACACATGGACAATGCAGCGCTTTCAAGTCGGATAGAATTTTCTGGTTTGGGTGTAAAAGAGTCCGAAATGAAGGGATATTCTGAAATCCTAAACAATATACAAGTATCTATGTCTAATGGTGCATATCTCTTATGTCTGAATTCAAATAAAGCTCCAAATACAAATGTGGACTGTAGTTTGGTGCAGTCGGTTGCTTTAACAGAAAATTGTACAAACCCAAAAGATTCACTTGAGAGCAACATTGTCCTGTACGATGATGGAGCCAAAATGGACTTGCATGCTGCTACCAGCAGCTTGATGGACCCCAAGATGTTCTCTGTAAGAATTGCAGATTTTGATGTTACATCTCCAGACCATGTCTACGTATACAGCAGAGAATCTTCTAGTTATGAGGATATAGAGAACACCTTTGTTGTGCTAGATAAGGAAAGAGAGGAACATACAGGAAAGGACGTAAGCTGCAGTACCACATATAATAGCTGTCAAAGTGAATCCCCTAGCTTGGGGGAAAATTCTTGCAATCTTATGAGAGTGAAAGGAATAAACAGCCACTTCTTGGATAAAGACATGACCAGAACATGTAGTAAAAGTGTTAAGGATGCTGAGGCTCCTTTAGAAGCAAAGTCATGTAATACACTGGATTTGAAGGTACCAGCAATGGAAGCAACTTCATTATTGCAAAAAAGAGACATTGTCATGAATACCAGAGTAAATATGTCAGCTTGTTCACCAAATTCCAATGCCCACAACAAAGGAACAAGCAGAGTACTAGGGTCAAGCCAAACCCAAATAGTAGAGGCATCTCAGAGAGCTATAGAACCATCTCCCACTGTATCGATAGATGGAGCTGCTGAGTATTACAACCAAGAAAGAGACAACCAATGTCTCAAAAATCAGTTGAAGAACATGATGTTCTTAACCAAAGCTCAGACATCAGACCAATCCCAGCATCACACAGCATCTATGCAAGAGCAGTTTGGAATCTCAGAACCATCTATATCAGACACACTTCCAGTTACCCATCAGGGAAACCCTTTTGGGGAGAAAGCAAATGTGCTAAATGAGCAGCTGAAAACTATGATGATTTTAACCAAAGTGCAGCAGAGTCCAAGCCATTCTAATTCCACTTCAGACACTCCAGCTAATGAACTAGATCTACAAGTTGTGAGAGATAAATGTGATACTGCAATGAATGCAGAGTTTAGAAAAATGATGATGGCCACCAAGGCTTTTGAATCCCCCCACGGTGCAGATCAGGAAAAAAGCCGCTGCTTTTTTACACCTCGTACAAAACGACGCCTCCAGTCCTCCAACTCTCGTCACAGTAACTCTTCCCTTTTTGATGAATCAGTGGAAATGCCACAACGTGGAAGGAGAGTCAGGAGCCCAGGAGGTACAATACAGTCTCCTTCCTCTTCACAAATATGTGGGTCTAGAAGAACTTTGTTTACCAGTAGTTTGGCCTCCAGAAAACAAACATCAGAAGTAAGAGAATCAGGACAGAACTCATCATTAATAATCTCTGATATTCCTACAGGTCCGATTTCTATGCGGGCTACTACCAACAAATTAGTAGATTCAGAGGCAACTCTGAACCTCAGTGACTTTCTTACAGATGATGTTTCTTCTTCGGATACTGAAGCAAGAAAGTGTGGTCTGCAGCTCACAAAAGTTAGTGGAGACCCTGTGGTAGACCAAATGGTTTCAGGGAATACATGGCTAACGGAGGAAGGAGAAGATAATAGTGGAGAGCTTGGTCAAGGAGACGTTAATACACAGTTTAGCCATTCTTTTCCAGTTTCACAGTCTAATGACTCCTTAGTTCACAGTACACAGCTTGAAGATCCGACAGGAAAACTTATAAATGGCGATAATAAACCACGTTACAGTTTCAGTAGGCTATCCAGTATTGCCAAAGATGAAGATATGCAAAACACTTGCCAATTAAATAGAATCCTTGACTCTGATAGCCAAGTTGTGCCTTTATCCCCTGGTGGACGGCCAGTGAATATGAGTAAGACTGAGTCTATGGACTTTCTGTACCAGGATAAGGAAAAAGGACACAAACTTATAGAACGGCATATCTCATGCACGGATACGTCTTATAGTAGCAGCACAGAAAACTCTGATGATACTGTCATTTATTACTGGAGGGACTACCATACCGTCACGCAGAAAATAAATAAGTTTGATTCCAATAGGGTAGCTGTGGAACTCTACAGGCTTTCCAATAATGATATCGCAAGGAAATTAATGGAACTGGGGGAGGATGTTGGACCAGTGAGCACCCAGAATAGAAAAATGTGCATCTTGCTATTAGACAAGTGTTTGAAGAAATCATCAAACCGAAAAACTCGCTGGAACACAGGTAAGGTACTGTACATAGACATAGCTTACTCTGAAGCTTTTTTGTTTGTTAATCTTCCCTAGTTGTTAGAGGTACAGGACACGTGGCCTATGTGGTCAAATGTGTGCTTGTAATGAGGGGGGGGTAACATTTGGTGCAAGAGGATACTTACACAGTGCATATGCCTCTATGGCTGTTTGCAGATTGCTATCTGACTATTTGTTTAAGCATTACATTCATGTTTTGCCAACTCCCACAGCTTCAACATTTTCAGAAATGTAAAATATCTCATAAATGATGTATTTGTATTCTAATACATATACTGTAATCAAGTTGTACTGCGTCTTCACAGGGTACAACCCAGAGTTATCCGTTGCTCTCCACACTTCTAATATTCCAGACTGTAGAAGTGATGAAACTATGCTTTCCCAGGAGTTTGACAAACCAGATAAAACACGGAAGTGGCGAGAAGGGGTTCTGAAATCCAGCTTCAATTACTTACTAATGGATCCTAGGTGAGATGGGGCATTCATTTTGAATTATTAAGCAGGGTTACTCTAACTTTCAGGTTTACTCTTCTTAAAGGGAGAGTTGTGTTTAACCTCTTTCAGGAGGCAGAGTTCATCAGGTCATGTAATATTGTTTTGCGTTTACCCATGAGAATAACGCTGCTCTATTAACCCTTTCAATCACATGGGCTTTTTATAACCAAAGGACCAATATATTGTTTGACATTTTTACTGTATTAAACTATGGTTCCCCTTTTCCATATTTGATCAATCCCCACAAATTATACAGCTTTTTATTCAGAAGAAGCATGGCCTACTTTTACAATCATTGAAATACATAAAACATTAATGATTATATATTAAAAAAAAATCTTCGATGCTGTAAGTGCCATGGCTAAACATAGTAACATAGTAACATAGTTCATAAGGTTGAAAAAAGACCAAAGTCCATCAAGTTCAACCCATATACATATTGTGTCCCTACTGTGTTGATCCAGAGGAAGGCAAAAAAACCCTTATGAAGCAGATGCCAATTGCCCCATACCAGGGGGAAAAATTCCTTCCCGACTCCAAATATGGCAATCAGAATAAATCCCTGGATCAACGTTCTGTCCCTGTTAATCTAATATCCATAACTTGTAATATTATTGTTTTCAAGAAACACGTCCAGGCTCCTTTTGAACTCTTTTATTGAGTTTACCATTACCACTTCCTCTGGCAGAGAGTTCCATAGTCTCACCGCTCTTACTGTAAAGAACCCCCGTCTGTGCTGGTGTAGAAACCTTCTTTCCTCCAGCCGTAGAGGATGTCCCCTTGTTATAGATACAGTCCTGGGTATAAATAGGTCCTGGGAGTGATCTCTGGACTGTCCCCTTATATATTTATACATAGCTATTAAGTCCCCCCTAAGCCGTCTTTTTTCCAAACTAAATAACCCTAATTCTGATAATCTTTCTGGGTACTGTAGTCCTTCCATTCCCCTTATTACTCTGGTTGCCCGTCTTTGAACCCTCTCCAGCTCCACTATATCTTTCTTGTACACTGGTGCCCAGTACTGTACACAGTATTCCATGTGTGGTCTGACTAGTGACTTGTACAATGGTACAATGTCCTAATTTATGTTCAGCAATATCTGAATGCAGCCAAATTTTTTTGGAAGGAGACTATTTTTCTCCCTCTCTTCCTCCTTATCTGTTTGTGCTGAGCAGGAAGGGATGCTTTCTTACCACAAGTTTTAAGGACATACAGGTACGTCCAAAGGAGACTGAAAGGTTTAAAGGACTTTCTTACAGATGATGTTTCTTCTTCAGATACTGAAGCAACAGTGTGGTCTGCAGCTCACAAAATTTAGTGGAGACCCTGTGGTAGACCAAATGGTTTCAGGATGGAGAAGAGAATAGTGGAGAGGTTGGTCAAGAAGGCATTTATACACAGTTTAGCTATTCCTTCCCAGTTTCACGGTTTAATGGCTTCTTAGTTCAGTGTTGTGTGAGTATCTGCAGGGCCGTCTTAACAGCAGTATAGGCCCTGGGCAAGGCAATGCACTGGGACCCCTCAGAAGTATTCATATGTGTGTGTGTTGTGAATCCTGCCGACTACGCCAATTGTTGTGAATCCTGCCGACTACGCCAATTGTTGTGGTTGTGGCCTGATTCTAACTTTAAATTATTTAATTAAGGTAATCAGGGAACCTTAATAACAACAATAACATTTATTTAATCTATATACACTCTGTATCTTGATATACAAATGGTATATAATATGAGGTATTCCAGTCGATCATATGGTGAGAAATACTTAAATACTGTGGTGAATGGTAATTATACTTTAATGATCAGCAGAATTAAAATCACACACCAGTCTTAACAGATTGCAATAACATAACAATAATACTTAGCTTCGGTAGATGGTCAGCTTACAGAGATGATGAAGAAACCCAGCAAAACAATATCAAGTGGAACTCCGTTGGTCATAACGACTACTTGATGAAACGTTGGAAGGATTCCGGTCTATAACCCAGGGCGCTTACAAACAGGTGAAGCCCTCTGGATCCAGGCACCGTCAAGCCCTGGATTGAAGTTTTTCTAGCACATGGTGTATGGTTCTTTTTAAGGTGTTTTTTACTATAGTATTGATAGGTGGCTATGTAAATAGCAACCGTATCAATTGTAAACTAGTAACAGTTTTTTCAGTTGAAAGGTGTACAATATTTCGGTTGTAACCATGCAAACCAGAATCACTAACACATCCTATACCTACACACATGTGAATAAAACAAAATGTGCCTCTGCCTATATGTAACTAAGCAACACCAATAACACAAGAACTGGCTGTTATCTCCTCAGGCTAGGATAGCTTGTATAGCAACTTTGTTGTTGTTGTTGGGATCCTAGGACAACTATTGACCAGTAGGTCAATAGTTCAGCCTTTATATTAATTCTACTGTCATTCTGCTGTCTATGACGTAAATCGCAAATTAGGAAAATCATTTTCATAACAGTGTGTATATGAAAGGGGAGAGAAAGTGATGGCTAGCTACTTTGATGCTGCATAGTGGATGCCAATACACATGCACGTATACACATACACTGCCTTTACAAACGCCTCTCGCACGCGCACAGACACACACAAATACCATTACCCTTACAAATGCCTCCCCATACACACATTCACATACACTGCCCTTACAATTGCCTGCCCATACCCTCCCATATTCACATACACTGCCTTTACACATGCCTGCTTACAAACACACATGCACTGCCCTTACACATAAACATACTGGGTCACACTTGCCCCTACACCATCTTCTGCCCCCTTTCTCTTTATTTCTTTGCTTTCTCCTCTTCCATCCTGTCATGGAATCGCAATGTCTGTGTCACTTCAGACTTCGCCTTCCGTGCTCCCTAATTACTACACGCCAGCAATTGATGTAGAACGTGGGGCCACTGGGCAACCACCCAGTGTGACCATGCGTTAAGACGGCACTGAGTATATGGGTACGTTAGTGTGTGCTTCAGTTTGCTTCTTTTATATGTTTATGTACCAATGCAATTATCGTCTTTAATGATTCTTCTCCCAGTATTTAATGTAGTTATCAACTTATACATTTAATATTTACAATTTAACTTGATTTACCAATTATATAATGTATTCATTTATCAGCTTTTTACATGGATTAACAATTTCCCTAATTCCCATCAATTGTTTTTCAAATATCATAAATATATATTTGCCAAATATTTAATATCAATACGTCACTAAACCATTTTCTTTTTACATATATTTTGTTAAAATATCTACTAATGTATACATTTTTATATTATAACTATTATATATTATAATATTGGCTTTGGCTGAAGACTATCATGGGTGAAGATGGCAGATGTATGCATTAACTAATGAACAGACATAAACAAGTTAATGGTGGAAAGGCCACAGCTTTATTAGGATTAACATAACTAATGACTCCTTAGTGGTCTCAATGGCCTAGATCAAAACCAACATACCAAGTTTGGAAAAATGGGATTCTGGGAGCCAGAAAGATTGCATAAATGTAATCCTATCAAAGATTCGCTGAAGATAATGTTGTGTCAAAATTTAAATGTGTAGTGTTACAACACTAATATTATGTTACAATGTGGTTATGTGAGTTTTTTTGCCTGATTAATTCATTTAATTCACAGAAGGAAAAATTCCATTCATTACAAATTGTAAGAAATGCATGTGGTATTTTTTAGTCCAAATTAGACTGGTTCATTCGTTTTTTATATGAATTTTAATGAAATTTGCCAATTCTGTTAATTAATACAAATATCTGAAAATGAGGAGGAACCCAAAAAAGCCAATGCAAACAAAATAGAGAGCTCTAATTTTATTATTTTTGCATTCGTTGCACTCTCATGCCCTTACGCACTCTCGTGTGTCTCCTTATCTTCTCCGCCGACTGCTCCCGTGTCCCCGTCGCAACTCTTCTTCTCTTGCCTCTTCTTGTTTCCTTGTCGTCTTTCTTCCCTTCCTGGAATGATCTTAGCCATGAGTATAACATCAGTATTGCTTGAGATAGATCTATAGTTTCCACCGTATTCAAGGTTTCTTCTTTCCTTATGTATTAAATCTGCGCCTCCAGTGTCTGTGTGACAAATGGAGATGCACTTCTCTAGGATGGTACAGTTTTTTTTGTTTTTTTTTTTGTTTGTAAATGCTAAATGAGTAGTTTTGAATTGTTCTACCCAATTAAGCTTGTTGTCCCTTCTGACTGTTATTTGATGGACGAAATTTGAAAGTGCCTTATCCTTTTACTGCGGCGTTGCGCCTCTCTTAGGGACTTTGTTAGGGTCAACAATTTTAGACAGGTCTGCCTCCTGTCATACAACACCTACAGGGCAGGACTTGTGGTCACAGAGTGGCCCTGGCTCTTTAAGACAAGCAGCTGCCGGATGATTTAAGTCCAGCCAACAGCATGATATGCACATCCGCACGCTACTTTTTAATGCTCTCATACCGTGCGACCTGGGGTATACAACTGCTGGCTGCATGCTGCAGCACCAGGTCTGCTGTTTGAGCAATAAATCGGCTGAGTGTATGGCACGCTTGGCAAGCAGCCTACTATGCTTTTGTGTGTTGTGCCAGATTAGCTACTATTAGTCATTGATACACACGTACTGATTATACTTATTAGAATAACTGTTGTTTAAAATCTATAAATACACACTTACCTTTTTTTTTTTTTTTTAACACTGACTAAAAAAAGCTTTTTTTATATAACTTTTTAATAATGTGTATTTTCTCTCCCTAAAGGGTCACACAGAATCTTCCAGCTCGGTACCATTCTCTGTCTGAGAATGAATGCTTCCGTACATTTATTGGCTCTGTGTTTTACGTAGGCAAAGGAAAGAGATCACGCCCATACTGCCATTTGTATGAGGCTTTAACTCACTACAATGACAGCAATAAACAGGTATGATTTTTATATACAGTGAAAAAAAAAATTATTTGATCCCTTACTGATTTCGTACATTTGCCCACTTACAAAGGCATGAACAGTCTATAATTTAAGTGGTAGGTTTATTTGAACAGTGAGACAGAATAACAACCAAAAAATCCAGAGTAATGCATTTCAAATAAGTTATAAATGGATTTGCATTTTACTCAGTGAAATACGTATTTGATTCCGTATCAATCACCAATATGTCTGGCTCCTAGGTGTCTTTTATACAGGTAACGAGCTGAGATTAGGAGCACTCTCTTAAATCAGATTCCAAACTCTCCACCATGGCCAAGACCAAAGAGCTGTCAAAGGATGTGAGGGGCAAGATTGTAGATCTACACAAGGCTGGAATGGGCTACAAGACCATCGCCAAGCAGCTTGGTGAGAAGGTGACAACAGTTGGTGCGATTATTCGCAAATGGAAGAAACACAAAATAACTATCAATCTCCCTCGGTCTGGGGCTCCAGGCAAGATCACACTTCGTGGAGTTTCAAAGATCATGAGAACGGCCCAGAACTACATGGGATGATCTTGTCGATGACCATAGTCTCCAAGAAAACAATTGGTAACGCACTACACCGTAGTGCGTTTAAGGTCCCCCTGCTCAAGAAAGCACATGTACAGGCCTGTCTGAAGTTTGCCAATGAACATCTGAATGATTCAGAGGAGAACTGGGTGAAAGTGTTGTGGTCAGATGAGACCAAAATCAAGCTATTTGGTATCAACTCAACTTGCCGAGTTTTGAGGAGGAAGAATGCTGCCTATGACCCCAAGAACACCATCCCCACCGTCAAACATGGTGGTGGAAACATTATGCTTTGGGGGTGTTTTTTCTGCTAAGGGGACAGGACAATTTCACAGCATCAAAGGGACGATGGATGGGCCCATGTACCATCAAATCTTGGGTGAGAACCTCCTTTCCTCAGCCAGGGGATTGAAAATGGGTAGTGGATAGGTATTCCAGCATGACAATGACCTAAAACACACGGTCAAGGCATCAAAGGAGTGGCTCAGGAAGAAGCACATTAAGGTCCCGGAGTGGTCTAGCCAGTCTTCAGCCCTTAATCCGATAGAAAATCTGTGGAGGGAGCTGAAGGTTTGTGTTGCCAAACTTCAACCTAGAAACATTAATGACTTGGAGAGGATCTGCAAAGAGGAGTGGGACAAATTCCCTCCTGAGATGTGTGCAAACCTGGTGGCCAATTACAAGAAACGTCTGACCTCTGTGATTGCCAACAAGGGTTTTGCCACTAAGTACTTTTTTCAAAGGGGTCAAATACTTATTTCACTGGTTAAAATGCAAATCAATTTATAATTTATTTTAAATGCATTTTTTGTTCTTTCTCTTGCTGTTCAAATAAACCTACTCTTAACATTATAGGCTGATCATGTCTTTGTCAATGGGCAAACATACAAAATCAGCAGGGAATCAAATATTTGTTTTCTTCACTGTAGTTCTAATATGTGAGCTAGGTGATTTAATTATGTGTTTCATCTTTTCATATGAATGAATAGGTCATTATGTATTCAGACCTGATTCCCTTTGTGCCACTGTTATGAAAATGTTGTCTCTTCACCCAGCATTCATGATGTTCCATGTTAACATTAAAAAGTGTCCCAAAGGCCTTTTATGAACGCCATGGAACGTCATCCAAGGCAGTCCTCAGGAACTGTCATTCATGCTCCCTACTCTGGGAGGCTCCATTTAAGGGGAGTGAGTGTGGCTGATTTGTCGGAGACTAGTAATGTTTAAAATAAAAAAAATAAAAAAAGTTTCTGGAAATGCAGTGGAATACATTTTGGTGGGGTGGGTAGTTGCATGGAATCTGTGCAAACAATCCTAAAAATCATGAAAAGGTTAAAGGTTGGTGCAAAACAAATTAAAAATGACCTTTACGGCTCTCTTTGTCAAGGGTTGGTGACCAACTAGTTGCATGCGAGTTGTCCAAATGCTTCTAGTGGAATACCCTGACTTGTCTTGTCTACAAAGATATGACACTATTTTTAAACAGTCCTAAATAAGCCTCACAAAATAAATTTAGGTTAAGAATTTTAAGGTTTGAGGGACCATTTCCATACAAGAGTATTAGAAAAAAATTTGTCTATACTAAATGTTAGACTAAACACCTAAAAATAGTATCAAAAGAAAGCAATATCTGTCCTTGAAGAAACCATATATGGTTTGTGTGGTTGCAAGAAAAAAAAAAAGAGAACTATTACTATTACTATAAGTAATCGGTCTCCATTTTTTTGGGCACAAAACACCCTCAGTAAAAATGGGGTTAATAAAGCTGACATGGTAGTAAACAAATCCTGTTATAATCTAAAATACAGTAAGTGTATCTGCTTTCTGGCTCTTGTTTGCAGGCATGTCCCAAGGTGCAGCACATTGTGGACATCTGGAAGAGTGGCTTGGGGGTGATCTCTCTGCACTGTTTCCAGAATACAATTCCAGTGGAGGCATATACAAGAGAGGCCTGCATGGTTGATGCCATTGGTAAGATTTTTTCCCCAGAATTGAGTGTTAATCTAACTATTGCAAGATCTTTCTGTCATTTCACCTGCTTTTGGAAAGCTAAACTTTAGCTATCATATGCACTTTAATATATACAGTGTATAAAAGCTGAGTGGTTCCTTTCTGCAAAAACACATCTCTTGCTGCCTAGGCCAACTAGGTACATCTACCGCTGGTCAATTACAACACTGGCTCAGTGGGGGTTCTGGGGGCCTAATGAGACCACTTGCAGAAAGTGCTCCAATTTATTTAAATGAAAGTGCTTTTACTGACACTGATTGGCTACTTTAAGCAGCCAACCAGTGGCACCAAAATGGAACCTCAAAGGGGATAATATGCTTCAGCAACTTAAATTGCTTTATTTCTTTCCCTATAGGTTAAATACATATTAATGATGATTTCCAGGCCTTTTAATGCAGTTGCTGCTTGTTTGTGGGTCTTACAAAAATGACAAAACTGCACACCAGGGTGCAATGTCTGAACAAGTACCCTACAAGCAACTAACAAAATCAGCATATACGTTTAAACCATGCACAGAGAGACCAAGAGGAAATATGCCCAACTTATATTCACTTAAATATGGCAAGTATCAATATCATAACATAACACACTCAAAAGCACATACCAAAAATAAGAAACACAAAAATACAGGATAAGCTGTCCACATATGTTAGATCCCCCAACATTTCAGCTTTTGTCGATGGTAGGATTTTACCAAGTTCTGTTTTTAGCAAGTGAAATGGGTTGAGGTCAGGTGACTGACTTAGTCATTGAATAATATTCCACTTCTTGCATAAAAGTCTGGTTGCTTTTGTATGTATGTTTTGTGTCATTGTTCGTTTGTACTGTGAAAAACCATCAGTTTTGCAGCATTTTGATGAATGTGTGCCTTGGCAGTGCAGCACTATACACTTCATTATTTATCTTGTTGCTTTGGTCAAAAGTTATATCATCAATACATACTAGTGACCCAATGCCATTGACAGCTGTACATGACCATGCCATCACACTGCCTCCACGATGTTTCACAGGTAATGGGGAATGCTTCAGATCATGAGCCATTCCTTTCCTTTTCCATACTCTTCTGCTCCCAATGTTCTTTATTGGTTAATATATGATTCATCTTTGTTTAATGTGTCAAAAGCATACTGTCAGAAAACCTAAAAATGCCAGCCCGGTTCTGGAACAAAATCAAATCTGGCCTTCCTGTTCTTGAAACCTTACCTGCGTGTTCCTTTTTCAGAATGTCTCAAATTGTTGATTTTAGCCACTTCTTATATTTCTACCAGCCTGATGATGGCCTCCTTTGCTTCAATTGACATCTTTTTGGAACTCTTATTGCACACTCACAAAAGCTTCCAAATGCAAATTCCACATTTGGAGTCAGCGCCAGACCTTTTAACTGCATAATTGTTAATGAAATAATGAGAAAACAGTCCACTCCTCGCTATGAAACGCCTCCACAGTCAATTGTTTGATTACTTTTCCCTTGAAAAGAGATTACAAATAACAAATGCTATAATACCTAAACCATTCACCCAATTTGGATGTGAATGTACTTAAATAAAAGATGAAAGTCCACACTTCAATTGCTTCATTTCAAATCCATGGTGGTGGTGTACAGAGCTTAAATTATGAAAACTGTCTGCAGGCATCTGACGTGCAATCGCTATCGTTACTGTTTATTCACAATTTTGACTTTACTGAAAGGTTAGGGTATGCCTTGACACTGACTGTAAACTTCTTTTCTCTCTGGCAGGGCTAAAGATGCTTACCAATCAGAAGAAAGGAGTATATTATGGACAGGTGCAGAGTTGGCCTCCTGCTCGTCAAAGGCACCTTGGAGTGTTTATGCTACACAGAGCAATGCAAATTTTCTTGGCTGAAGGAGAACGCCAACTGCGGCCTCCGGACATACGCACTTGACAATGACAACAGTGAAGGCAGACTGCTAGCTGGAAGCCATAAAAATTCAAGACTTAAAAGACTTGTCTGGTTTTACTTGAAATCATTTTTATGTCCCATTAAGTAGTGATGGAGCCAATTATGTAGCAAGTAAAGGAACTGCTGCAACTTTCAAGTAGTAAAAAAAATACTGTTTACAATCCTATTGAGTGCTGCAGCACCCTGGAGAATAGTATACCAACATTGTTGGTTATTCAGAAAACTTTAAAGTTTTAACTCACAAAATTCAGTATGCAGTACCAAGGGGCCCTTGCAAGTTTCCCCTGCTAGCCTGGTATATACATAGAATAGTTTGTGAAGTAATCTTACTGATTTAATTATCTGTTATGCAGGTCCAGCCAAGCACTTCTTGAATCAAAAGATCACCAGTGACGTGCCTTTGTAGTGGAATCTGTTAGATAAAGTGATAATTGAACCTAGTGAGCTTATGAGGCAGAAGGAGCTTGTCTGGTTTTGTATACTGCATGAGTTTTATTCAGTCTCTTGACTCATTGAATCATACATTAAGCATTATACAGAACCAGCTCAGCCCTTCATGCTGAAGAAGCTTGGTTAACCACTCTGCCTTGAGTGAATAAACACTATGTAACATATAGTTAAATTAATGACTTAAAGCCACAACGTTCAAACAAATTCTGTCAAATACTACAGCAAATAAACCCAATTAATTTGTCATGCACAAATAAAGAAGGAAATGATTTGGCTGTTGGTATTTATCCTAAAACTACTGATGTCTAAGACCTGAATGTTTCATAAGTGACAGTGTTTGCTACTTTTGGTTCTTCCAAATTTGCTCATCCCAATAAGTCACCAGACTAGGTGTTTTGATGTGGAGTTCATTGTAGGAAAATTTGTTTTTCTGCACACATATATATGTTTTAAAGAAGCCTAGACTTTTTTAAACAATAGTAAGGTTTTGCAAAGCCTATATGACTTAAATGCATTTTTAATTATTAATCATTGATTTATTAAAATAAAAACAAACAAAACACTGTTGCTTGAAGAATAACATGAGTTTATGGTGTCTTTATATAGTAAATTATTTTGCTACTCCAATTTCTCTTTTTTTTCCGTATAACACTCTTAAAATGAGGGTATGATTTGTTTATTATGATGGTTTGGGTTTATGTAAGTTTAGTGTTATTTGTTTATAAAATGGTAATGTAGAATCAAATGGCAATGTTACTAGGTTTAGAGGTGAACAGAAAGTTACGCCACAGATTACTGTATTTGCTCGATTATAAGATGTTTTTTTTTTTGTTTTTTTTTTCTTGTTTTTTTTCAGAGCAAATGTTCTGAAAAATACCCCTCGTCTTATAATCGAGTTCGTCTTCTAATCAGACCTCAAATAGAGGTCTGACTGTGAGACTAAGATCCAGATCCCCCGCAGCGCTGCAGGGGACCCGGATCCTCCTCTTTGGTAACCTCAGCTGTCAGAGGTTGGCTATGCGCATCGGGTATATCTTCCATGGCTGCCAGAGAGGAGAATTCCCCGCAGTGCTGCAAGGAATTCTCTTCTCTGGCAGCCGGCGAACGTCCGCTCGATGGACGCAGACAACCGCCCGCTACTGCTGGCACTTCCACTTCTATGACAGAGCACCGGCGGAAGTAACGCCGGCCTCCACCTGCTGCCTCCACCAGACACCAGGGAGTCAGAAGCACTGGTAAGTCGGAGAGGGGAGGTGTTATATGAGGGGCGTAAGGATTTTCTGGAGGGAGAGTGCCCCATGATATGCCTTTTAACCATCTATATGCCACTCTGCCTCCAGATATGCCACTCTGCCCCATGATATGCCTTTTAACCCCCTATATGCCAGAGTGGCACATACGGGTATAACACATTTCTGGGGGCAGAGTGGCATATAGGGGGTTAAAAAGGCATATCATGGGGCAGAGTGGCATATAAGAGGGTATAAGGCATTTCAGGGAGGCAGAGTGGCATGTGGGGGGGTATAAGGCATTTCTAGGGGCAGATGTGCATAACTGGGGGTGCAGGTTGGCAAATAAGGGAAATAAAAACAAAAAAACTTTTTCTCAATCATAGCTTTTATTAAATATGAAGAAATAGTTTACATGAATTAATATTTACTAGTAAAACTTTTCCTATATGGTCGTCTTATATTCAGGCCTTTTCTTTTTTCATAAATTAATATTCAAATTTTGGGGGATCGTCTTATAATCGAGCAAATACGGTAATTAACAGAGGATTTTGCTTTTAGTTCGCTGTCATCTGCTGCTGGTCGCACAATAACATAGGTTCATATCACTCTCAGCCAAACTAATGCACGCTAATCTCATCTAATGTACATTACATAGTTATATAGGCTGAAAAAAGACATGTGTCCATGTCTTCAGCCTTTCCTATATCTGTTAATTTGTTGCTGTTGATCCAAAAGAAGGCAAAAAATCCCAGTTTGGCTCTTTGCAATTTTGCACTAACCAGGGGAAAAAATCCTTCTGGACCCCAAAATGGCAGTCAGGTTTCTCCTTGGATCAATAAGCAGTTTCCCCATAATTAAACATTATATCCCCGAATATTATGTTTTCCCAAGTATCCATCCGGTTGCAGTTTAAACATCTGTATAGACTCCGATAAAACTACCTCTGCAGGCAGAGAATTCCACATCCTTATTGTCCTTACTGTAAAAAACCCTTCTTCTGCTTTAGACGATATCTCCTTTCTTCCAGTCTAAACGCATAACCATGTGTCCTATCCATAGTCCTGTTTATGAACAGATTTCCACACAATGGTTTGTATTGGCCCCGAATATATTTATATAATGCTATCATATCCCCTCTGAGGCGCTGTTTTTCTAAACAGATTTAAATTTGTTAACCTTTCTTCATAACTATAGCTCTCCATTCCTTTTATTAATTTTGTAGCCCGCCTCTGCACCCTTTCTAGTGTTATGATATCCTTCTTTAGAATAGCTGCCCAAAATTGCACAGCATATTCAAGGTGTGGCCTTACCATTAATTTATACAGAGGCAAAATTATATTTTTATCCCGCAAATTGATGCCCCTTTTTATACACGACAATACCTTACTGGCCTTAGCAACTGCTGACTGACATTGCACATTGTTGCCTAGTTTGTTGTCTATAACAATTCCCAAATCCTTCTCATTTGTTGTGACCCCTAACTCACTACTGTTTAGGGTGTAGGTTGCGTGTGCATTCCCTACCCCGAAGTGCATAACTTTACATTTATCTCCATTGAATTTAATCTGCCATTTGTGTGCCTAGTCCCCCAGTCTATCTAGATCCCTCTGCAGCACTGTAATATCCTGCTCGCACTGTACTACTTTACCTAGTTTAGTGTCATCTGCAAACACAGAAACATACATTTCTACACCCGTTTAAAATCATGACCTGCCAGGCACATCAATTGTCCTTAACTGACTGTTTTGTGCGATGGGCTTGGTCCGTCAGTTGTTGTCAGGGAGTTAAAGATGTCCCATAAATAGTAAGTGGGCACATTTTGAAATTCCAAAAATATGCACACACCCCAAACACATGCATGAGTGGTATCACTGTGCTTGGGAGATGTTGCTTGACAGTGACATATACCAGAAGCTGTAAATTCATACCCGTCAAAGAGTGTGTGACAAAGGGTAGTAGTAGAAATAATGCTTGCAAAGGGTTAAAATACCAGCACCTGAAATACCCTGGGATGTCTAGTTTTCAAACATCTATAATTCGATGGAGGTAAATTGAACTGACCGTCTTCAAATGTCCCAAATAGGACATGGGGCAGTATGACCAGATTAAAAAAAATAGTTTTGATATAGCAATACACTACTTGTACTTATTGCCCTATAACATGCAAAAAAAACCCATAAAAACATTATGCATTTCAAAACTCAGGAGGAATACTACTCTCTTTGGCAGGCTTTTTCATTTGTTTTGCAGATGAATATCCCCCCCCCCCTCAATTATGTACCATATTTTATACTTTCTTTTTATAGTAAATTAAATATGCTCAAAAAAAACAAAAAAACTTGTGTGGATACAGTAAATAAGAAAGAAGAGAATTATAGCTAAAACACAAACACCGCATTTATGTTAAAACAGCTACTCTCACGAAGAGTACAAAGAATAAAGAAAAACTTAAAACAAATATATCCAAAAACAATTTTTTTTTAATATTCTGTACAGAGGATTTTTGTTTGTTTTTCACCAAAAGCTTAGTGAATCTGTTAATAAACAGAGTAGACATAACTTGCTTGTTATAGTAAGAAACCTAACTAAAAACATATTATTATTCAAAATGTCCTAGGGCGGTCATGTGATAAGACAAGACAAACTTCTAGTCACGGGCGCTGATGCTGTCTGAGATTCCTGTTCACCTGAGGCACCGCAGTTAGCATTTGAACTGCAAGTGCAGTTTTTTTATTTTTTTATTTTTATTTATAAACATAGAAAAAGAACAAATTACATTACAAAACATACAAACTAATAACAATTCCGTTTGATTCCATTATACTTTACTAACTTCTTATCCAAGTTCTGAGTGTGTGTTTTTAAATATATCTAACGGGTATTCCTCTTATTTCAAAGATCTAGGTTACCTTCAGCCACAAACTTTATTCTGTCCTCCCAGAGAATGTAAGTATTAGTGTTCCAGCAGGTTTGTGTCAAAATTCCCTTTTCCATATTACACTGGTATATTAACTGAGCTTTTATTTTAGCCCATGGGATTAGCTCTCCGGATTGCCAGTTTCTGGCGATCACTATTTTTATTGCAGTCAATAGATGTAAAAGGAATTGAATATCTTTTCTTTCATTATTAGGTAAATTTAAATGGAGTAGAGCTCTTTCGGGGGTTAGATCCCAATCTGATCCAAATTTATTGACTAATCTATGTTAAAAGCCTTTGCCATAGTTTTTTCATAGGATTACAGTTCCACCATATGTGGAGCATATCTCCTTTTTCTGCACCACATCTCCAACAATTTGGGAGATTATTGGGGAACATTTTTGCCAGGACAGAAGGAACTAGATACCACCTATTCATGAGTTGGAATTGGAGCTCATTCAGATTGAAACAATGTATGGTATCATATGTTATATTTAATGCTTTATTCCAATCTTCAATATTTATTGTAATGTCTAAATCCTTCTCCCATTTTGCTAATGCCAGAAAAGTATATTCAATTCTACATAGCTTAATCAATTTTAATGATTTTGTCAATAACTTTTTGTGTTGCTCTCCCTCCACTAATTGTTTAAATGAATTATAAACTTGAGTATTCCACTTCTGCCAAGGAATTTTTTGGAAAAAACTTTTTACCCTTAAATATCTGAAACATTCTCCTATTGGTAGATTAAATTCAACCTGTAGTTGATGGGAAGTCTTTAATGTTTCTCTCTCCATTAGATCTTGTATTTTGTTTATACCTCTCTGTTTCCATATAGATAAGTTTAAGTTTTCAATCATATATTCCAAGTTGGAAATAGGAAGGCTAGTTAATATCAGTCCCTCTAATCCGAGTTTCGATTTAATCCAGTGCCAATTTCTTACTATGTGCTGCAGTGCTAAACTAGTTCCTGTTGCAGTCAACTCAATAGCTTTCCTGGAGGAGATCCAGAACAGATATTGTAAATCTCCATATGAGTTATTTCTCAATAATTGCCCTTTGTACCAAGTTTCCTGCATTGCGCTATTTGTTTGTGTTAAAATAGCCTGCACAAATAAAGCTGCCTGCACAAACAAAGCCGCCTGTGCGTATTCTCTTATCAGGGGAACTCCCAGTCCACCTTGATTTCTATTTCTTGTAATACCTTGCAGTTTCAACCTTGTTTTTTTGGTCCCCCATATAAATTTGTTAATCAGTCGTTGAATTAATTCTAACCAGCTCGCAGGGACCAAATGAGGGATCATCCTAAAAATATAGATAAATTTAGGCAAAGTGTATGAATTAACCACATTTATTCTCCCCCACCAAGAGATAAATAAACCTCTCCAGTTTTTAAAGGCGAGGCTCTTATCTCTAATTAGGGGGAGAAGGTTAATCTCCATCCAAGAATTCAGTGTAGAATTACCGTATTTGCTTGATTATAAGACGACCCTGATTATAAAACGACATCCCAAATCTGAATATTAATTTAGGAAAAAAAAGAAAAAGCCTGAATATAAGACGACCCTATAGGAAAAAAGTTTTACCAGTAAATGTTAATTCATCTAAACAATTTGTTTTTAATAAAAGCTATGATTGAGAAAAATATTTTGGTTTTATTTCCTTCTATTTTCCAACCTGCCCCCCTGTTATGCACATCTGCCCCAGAAATGCCTTATACCCCCTATATGCCACTGTGCCCCATGATATGCCTTTTAACCCTCTAAATGCCACTGTGCCCCATGATATACCTTTTAACCCTATATGCCACTGTGCCCCATGGTATGCCTTTTTAAAAGACATATTATGGGGAAGAGTGGCATATAGGAAGGTTTAAGGCATTCAGGAGGCAGAGTGGCGTATAGAGGGTTAAAAAGGCATTTCTGGAGGCAGAGTGGAATTAAGGGGGTTAAAAGGCATTTCACAGAGCACTCTGCCTCCAGAAATGCCTTATGCCCCCCATTTAACACTCCCCCACCAAACTTACCGGTGCTTCTAACTTCCCTGTCATGTAGCCGGGGCAGCGTGTAGATCCCACGCACTTACGCTGCAGCCGGAAGGAGGCATGGCTAGCAGCGGGGGTTGTCTGCGTCCATCACGCAGACCTGCGGCACCGGTACGGGGAACTCTGATCTCTGACAGCCGGGGAAGGTCTGCGTGATGGACGCAGACAACCTCCGCTGCTAGCCACACCTCCTTCCGACTGCAGCGGAAGTTGTCTACACAATTCGCGTATACAACTTCCGCTGCAGCCGGAAGGAGGTGTGGCTAGCAGCGGAGGTTAATGTCTGCGTCCATCACGCAGACCTGCCCCAGCTACACACCGGGGACTCAGAAGTACCGGTAAGTGGGGAGGGGGGGAGACAGGAGGATCCAGGTCCCCTGCAGCTGCGGGGGATCTGGATCTTAGTCGTCTCATAGTCAGACCTATTTGCTCTGAAAAAAAACTTGTCTTATAATCGAGCAAATACGGTAATTCTTATTCCCAAGTAGGTAAAATTATCTTTAACCCACTTAAATCCCAATGTCTCGATATATTGTCTTTGCATACAGTCAAGATTGAAGGGTAAAGCAACCGATTTGTCGATATTCAACTTATAGCTCGACACTACACTATATTGATCTATCCATTTAATAATGTGTTTTAGAGAGTTTACTGGGTCCCTAACTGTCAATAGCACATCGTCTGCATATAATTAGATTTTTTGTATTCCCTCGTTTCCACATCCCTTCACGTTCTGATCAGCCCTAATATCTCTGGCATGAGGTTCTAAAGATAGAACATATAACAATTGGGATAAAGGCAACCCTGACGAGTGCCGTTCAAAAAAGGAAACCAATTTGATTTAATTCCGGGACCTACCACTTTACCCGTTGGTTTGGTATACAGAGCCATTATTGCATGGTATATTCGTCCTTGAAATCCAAAGGCCTTCAATGCACCTGCCATAAATCTCCAACTGACCCTATCGAAAGCCTTCTCGGCATCTAACGAGAGGGTCAGTTGCAAGATATTTTTTTTAATATTTTCCTCAAAGATACCAGCAATTGCTCTTATATGGCTGGTTGCTGACCGATTCTTAATAAAGCCTACTTGGTCTGTGTGGATTATTTGCGGTAATACTGCGCTCAACCTATGGGCGAGTACTCCTGTATTGAGGAGAGATATCGGTCTGTAACTAGTTATCTCTTCTGGGTTTTTATTTGATTTTAGTACTGGTGTTATATTCCCTCTTAGAAGTTCTTCTGGGAGGGCTCCTCTATCTATACTTTCGTTGAATGCTCTGACCAAGTAAAGGGAGAGTTCCTCAATAAATAACTTATAAAAACTTGAATCAAAGCCATCAGGACCTGGGGATTTTTTTTGTTTTAACTCTCGGATTCTGTTCTGGACCTCCTCCAATTTCACTATTTAATTCTATTAAAGTTTCTTCCGAAATCTTAGGGAAAGATCTCTTTAAAAAATAATCTTGCATGTCTATTTCTGTTACATTATCCGGTAAATTATATAGCGCTTTATACAATTCATTAAATGCTTGACCTATCTCATTCGGGTCCATAAGGGTTCTGCCTATTTTAGATATAATTCTCTTTTCTCTTCTCTTTTTTAACAAGTTCGTGAGCATTTTGTCTGCTTTATTTCCCTTATAATATCTTTTAGAATTTAGTGCCATCAGCACTTTGTTGGTCTGTTCCATAAGTTTTATATTTATCTTGGTCTTTATATCTTCAATTTTCTCGGTAGTTAATTTGGAAGGAGTCTGTTTATTATTTTTTTTTTAACTGAAATAAAGTTATGTACAAATCAGACAATTTGGCTTCTGGTTTTTTTTTTTTTTTTTTATGTGTGCAGCTAATTTGACAAAATGTCCCCTTATCACTGCTTTATATGTACACCATAAATTAGATGCGGACATTTTTTCTACATCGTTTTCTTTAAAGAAAAATTGAGTTATTTCTTTTATATATTCAATATCTGCATTTTTCCTTATTAGATTATGATTTAATCTCCATTCCGTTGTTAATTTTCTCACAGAATCTTCTATATCCATCGTTACCAAATTATGATCTGACCAAGTAATGTCATGAATTTTGGTGTTTTTAACTTTTGACATCAACCCAATATCTCCCAAGATTAAGTCTATTCGGGAGTAAGCACAATGTGTTTTTGAAAAACAAGTAAAATCTCTTTCGGTTGTGTGTAAAATACGCCAAATATCGTATAAGGTATGTTTATTTAATAGAGATTGGAATCTATGTGCTTGCAGAATAATGCTTCGCTCTATGTTTGAACCTTTAAACGACCTTTTATCTAAGTGGGGATCCAACACACAATTAAAGTCTCCCATCCAAATTAGCGGGCCTTGTTTGATTTTTAACGTTTTTTCCAAAATTTTTGTTAAATAAATTACAGGGGAGCTATTAGGTGCATATATTAAGTAATGTTAATAACTTATTATTTATCTCCACTACGGCTATAATATAACGACCACCTAGGTCTGTTTCAATATGTTTAAATTTTACATCTATGTCTTAGATAAATAAAAAATAAAATTGCTACACCCCTTTTTTTTTGTTTTCAAAGATGCTTCTACACATAAGGGATAATTCTGTTTTATTATATTAATATTATCTATTGTTCGCCAATGTGTCTCTTGCAAAAAGGCAACATTTATCTTATCTTTCCATAATCTCTGGAGAACTAGGAATCTCTTTTGTGGGGAATTAAGCCCTTGAGTATTAATTGTTCCAAACCTAATCCGGCCCATTAGAGATTTGAATCTTGACCTTTCTAACACACCTCATATAGAACTTGGATTGTAAAAAATTGGAATCAGCATAAATAACAAAACAATCACAAAACAACACATAAAAAACATATACTTGTAGGTAGTGTAACACCTCGTAACACTGCCTACTTCTACAATTACCCCCTACATTGCAGAAAAGTTTTGCCATCTGTCAAATGGCAATTTGGGGCCCTGGGCGAGAAAAAAAAAATAAAAATGATGTAACCTCATTATATAAATATATATGAAGTAGCCTTTAGTTTCATATCGAGCTATTTTTGTCTAAGGCCTATATTTTACTAATTCCCTATTTCTGAATTACCATCCAAAATGGAAATATAATAAATAGTGCTTATCTTCTCCTCTTAACATATAACTAATGTGATTTAATAATAATAATTAAAAAAATATATATATTTATCTCATACTATTAAATATACCTATAGTGAATTAATCCTTGTGTACTAATATCACCACCCCTCTGTGTTCCTTGTTTGATATGCCTTGATAACCATTTTTCAGTGTATTATCTTCAGTTATGTCCAGCATCTGTAATCACCATAATATTGCTTATTTGTGTAATAATATCTAAATTTTCAAAAGTTGCGTTATATCAGACTCATCTATTAATTTTCAACAATATTTTAATGTTTATTACCTAGTACCACTAAACAGTGTATTCTTATTCTAGTGAACTTTAAATTGCTTACTTTTGTGTGTTACTTAATTTATATCTAAATCTATATTCAGTATGATAATTCCATTTTGCTTGGGAATGTCCCAATTTTCTATATATTAGATGATGTTAATTATCTCTTCTTATTGGTCAATATCTTATTAAACATAAATAGTAAAAAAAAAATAAAAAAAGAAATTAATAAATGACAAATACAGTGGTGAAGGCAACACTGCATCACACTTTTTCATATTAGCCTTTTGCTAGGAAAAGAAAAGCACACTATGCAGAGAGGTATAATGATCATGAGGTAAAAATTTTATTGGGCAGTGTGTATGTTTTAAATCATGTAAACTAAATCATGTCAAACTAATTTAATTGCAGTCTACGAAGAAGTAAGTAGAAGTGTAGATCAGGGTGTGGCAGTGGATATAAAATACTTGGATTTTGCCAAGGCATTTGACACGGTTCCACACAATAGGTTAGTATTCAAACTGAAGGAAATTGGTCTAGATGCAAATTCTTGTTCTTGGGTAGAACATTGGCTTAGAGATAGAGAACAGAGAGTTGTTATAAATGGTCAATTTTCAAGCTGGTCAAAAGGGGTAAGTGGTGTCCCTCAGGGTTCTGTTCTGGGACCAATTTTATTCAACATATTTATAAATGACCTGGCAATAGGCGTTGAAAGTGATCTGCAATCTGGGTACTCCTACCAAGCTGCGTTTCCTTTTGCTGAGACACCAGCGCTTAACTCTTTTAGCACCAGGAAAAAAGCAGCATTGTAAAGAAAAGGAGGATCTGGAGCTGTGTTGGCGCTGTGGATAGCCGTAGCTTAGTTTATTCAGCACATGTACAGTTCTGAAAAGGTCATTGAGTTATTACAGCAGCTCACCTCAAGCAGTAGACAGAATTAATGTTGAGGTGAACACAGGATTGAGTTTTATTGAAAACACACCAGTATTTAAACAGCGCAAGGGAGTAATTTACATACAACAGTCACAGCAAACCTCACATAGTTCTCCAACAGGCTCTCCTTTGTACACGGCTCAGTATTTGTCGAAAATATAGTCTGTGGGGAAGATGGTAAATATGGGCGGTTCCTTGACTTCTGGCTGAAATTGGCTGAATATCAGATCTTGGTGCAAATACTGGCTGTGAAGGTCTCTGTCCTGTAAGTTCTTACCCGATGGAGAGTAACACAACACACATAAAACCCTCTCCCAAAATTCAGGTACCCCAAATCCATGTCCGAGTTCCACAGTCTTTAGAGTTTAATGTAATTGGAGAAACGTAGCACTCTGTACTGGGGGGGAATAAGTAATCCAAAGGGATCCCTTGTACCTACCTCCACAAAAACAGAACCCCTTCCAAGGCCAGGGCCCATAGTCTATAGGGAGGAGCGTGGCCCTCAGGACCCTACAGGAGCCCAGGGTACAGAGGCTTCCATGACAGGGATTATTTATATACACTAGTCGGTGCTAATTTAGCGTGCAGTCTACCAGAGCTTGTCAGTTACAGTTCTAATAGTATTCCCTGTTATGTTTATGGGTATTAAATTACAAAAAGAGCATCAGTTTTGCAAAAACTCATGTTGCAACAGACACACATAGTTCTCAACCAGGCCCTCCTATGCCCTCCTATGCACAGTGCTCAATATTTGCACTCAGCCCACCTCAGTCCGGTTGGGGGTCGTTATTGTAGTCTATTGGGAAGATGGTAAACACTGGTGGTTCCCTGACTTATGTTTGAAACCAGGTTATGACAGCTGTAAATCAGTTTTTCGTGTAAATACTGGCCATAGAGGTTTCTGTCCAGACCCAATGGAGAGTATAACACCACACATAATATCCCCTCCAAAATGAAGGTACCTCAAATCTGTATGCAAGTTCCATAGTCTTTAGAGTCTCTAGTAATTGGGGAAACATGGCACTCTGTACCAGGGCGAAGAAGTAGTCCCAATGGACCCCCTGTACCTACCGCTACAAAAACAGAACCCCTTCCAAGGCCAGGGCCCATAGTCTAAAGGGAGAAGTGTGGCCCCCAGGACCCTCCAGGAGGCCAGGGCACAGAGGCTCACATGACAGGGATTATTTACATACAATAGTCCAGTGCTAATTTCACCAAAACCTCACCAAAACCTCACCAAAACCAGATTCCCTTCCAAAAAATAATAGCAATTGGTAACTCACTATCAATGTGAGCGCCAATTACTTGCACCAAAGTTAATATTGCACAGTCCCAGTTAGTGGCATTTGTTAGTAGACATGTTCGTCTTCGTGGGGGAAAAAAATCTTGGTATTCCACGAATATTCGCCTGTTCCTGTGTTTGGTTCGGGCGAATATTCGTGTACATTCTTTTTTTTAGAAGGAGTTATTACTGGTTAACGGTACGCAGCAGCTTTGGTGCCAGGATTTTAAAGTTCCATTCGAGCAGCTCTATTGGTCACCAGCAGGGGCCTCCTCTGCCATCAACCAATGAAGGGCAGCTGCTCTTCATTGGTTGATGTCAGAAGAACCCCCTGTCCTGCCAGTGAGCAAAAAAGTCGCTCGCACCGACTTTTAACTCTTGAAGCCGAAACTTGGCCAGGGGAGGGAACAGGAGTTAAAGTTCCATAAGAGCGACTCTATTGGTCGCCGGCAGGGGCCTCCTCTAGCATAACCGATTGGTTGATGCCCGAGGAGGCCCCTGCAGGCGACCAACAGAGTTGCTTGCACGGACCTTTAACTCCTTGCGCAATCCTACGGATTCCCGCTCCCGTTAACCCCTGCGATGCAACGTAGATAAGGTAGACTAGAGGGGGGAAGGGACCAGGGATATTAGTTAGGACATATAAGCGAAGACGAAGACAAACACACAGATTCTTCCTGTTGTGTGTTTTCGTATACGTTTTGCTGCCACCATGTTCGTTTCTTCAGTATTCGGGCTGAACAACGAAAACGCACCCTTTGCATTCATTTTCATGTTCACCCGAATACAAATGCACAAGTCTAGTTGTTAGTACCAATGTTTCAAACGCATAGTTACATGAATAAATAAACATTTGTTAATAATTAATAACACATGTATGTATGTAGCCTTAAAAGCTGGAGATACGTTATAATGAATGTCTGAGGATTCAAATCCTTTGTGACAGTAACCTAATGTGCTTGTTATGCATCGCTGCTATGCATTGGGGCCTATTGTGTGCTGTTTTGAAGCTCTATGACACTTCAATTGGAATGTACATTATGGTACAAGATAACCTTGTACATCTAAGCAGTGGATGTCTGCAAATATGGTATGAATGTGAAAGTCACCTATCTGGGAGTGAAATGCATGCTACAGTTTCACTCACCCTAGAACCCGACCCCCATGCAAGGGCAGTGGATCTGATGGTTTTGAGTTAGTTTGCTGCAACAATATATGGACATATATTATAATAAAATCCCTAATATATTACACCTTAGCTCTTTTTTGACTGGTAATTGCTGGGTAAACACTGAATTTTTCCTATATTTTGGTCACAGTGTATGCTTAACGATGGGACTGTTTGTTTGCCTTTTTACTGGCCTAATATACACTCACTGGCCACATTATTAGGTACACCTGTTCAATTGCTTGTTACCACAAATAGCTAATCAGCCAATCACATGGCAGCAACTCAATGCATTTAGGCATATAGACATGGTCAAGACAACTGGCTGAAGTTCAAACCGAGCATCAAACAGCATTTGAACATGGCATGGTTGTTTGTGCCAGACGAGCAGGTCTGTGTATTTCAGAAACTGCTGATCTACTGGGATTTTCATGCACAACTATCTCTAGGGTTTACAGAGAATGGTCCGAAAAAGAGAAAATCCAGTGAGTGGCAGTTGTGTGGACGAAAATGCCTTGTTGATCTCAGAGGTCAGAGGAGAATGGACAGACTGGTTCTAGATGACAGAAAGGCAACAGTAACTCAAATAACCACTTGTTACAACCAAGATATGCAGAATACCATCTCTGAACGCACAACACGTCGAACTAAGGCTACAATTCCCACAGACGCACCAAAATTGGACAATGGAATACTGAAACGTTGCCTGGTCTGATAAGTCTTGATTCCAGCGGCGACATTCAGATGGCAGGGTTAGACTTTGGCATAAATTACACGAAAGCATGGACTTGTATCAACAGTTCAGGTGGTGGCGGTTTTGTCACAAATGGGGTCTATACAGACCCAGTGCGCCCAATGATGGAATTTCAGGAGTCACCATGCAAAAGCCACAGGAACAGATGCACGATAACCACACTTCCCTAAGTATTTTGCCATCAGGATTGTGTGGCCACATACCAGGATGCTAAGATAGCAGCGGGAGGTTTCTGGTACAGATAACAGGATATAGAGATATCTGGCAGCTAAGGACAGAAAAGGCAGGATAGAAACAGGTTGCAGAATCAGGAATACAGGTTACAGGAACAGGCTACACACAAGATCCAACATAAATAGAACAGGACACCCCTCTGCCGGGCCCAACACAGGACACCCCTCTACCAGGGCACAGGACACCACTCTACCGGGGCACAGGACAGGACACCCCTCTACCAGGGCACAGGACAGGACACCCCTCTACAGGGGCACAGGACAGGTCACCCCTCTACTGGGGCATAGGACAGGATAGTGGTGGAACTACCGGGGTCGCAGGGGTCGCGACTGCGACCGGGCCCTGGAGTTGTGCCACTCAACCGCTCGGCGTCCTATCTCCTCTGCTCCCTGCCGCCGCCTGCCTCAGCACTGCCCGAGTGCAGTTGTGGGAGCGTGAGGTGTCTGTCTCGGGTGCCGGCGCTTCACGCTGAGCGCCGGCATATGACATCATATGTTGGAGCTCAGCAGTGAAGCTGCGCACACCGTGGCAGAGCAGCGAGACAGAGGCCTCGCACTCCCACCACAGGACTGCATGGTAAGTGACCTACAAAGGGGGGGTAGGGAGAGGGTAGTTAGTGAGAATGGGGGGGTAGGGCGAGGGTAGATAGTGAGAATGGGGGGTAGGGAGAGGGTAGATAGTGAGAAGGGAGGGAGAGGGGGTAGATAATGTGAGAGGGGGTAGATAATGTGAGAGGGGGTAGATAGTGTGAGAAGGGGTGGAGGGGGCTTAACAGATTCTCGCACCGGGGCCCTGAGGCTTCTATTTATGCCCCCGGGACAGGACACCCCTCTACCGGGGCACAGGAGAGGACAACAGAGTACAGGGCTGACAAGACTGACCAGGTTACACATGACAAGACTATACAGAAAATAACATGACTAAACAGGATAGACTAGACAAGGACATGAATGGAACCTTTCTAAGATAATAAGATTGGATATTCTGTCACATATTATGGCCATAGAATGCTTTGCCCACCACTACACCAAAGTACACCAATATATCGGTGGGTCAACTTTTGAGTCAATTGTCAGATTACTTTTGGTCCATTGAAAAAGAGGGTGCTATATATTAAAGAGCTGCAATTCCCAACCCCTTTCTTCAATTGGGATGTGGATACCCTCAAATTCAAGCTGTAACTAGAATTTACTTTGGTAAAAAGATGAAATAAGAAAACTTGCGTAAGTGTCCAAATATTTCCTGACCTAACTGTACATCCTTCCAATGTTGTAGGGGTTGTGGTGAGACGGGGGGGTGTGATTTACACTTGGTGGTCATGCCTGGTAATTCCACCAGTTTGGTTGTGGATATTTTGGCTATTACCTGATGTTCTGGGCTTTGAGTTGCCCTACTTCCCATAGCTGACCGTTCGCCACTTTTTTTGAGGAAGATCTGGCCCCCTCTTCACGAAAATTAGTGATCCATATCCAATTGGCAATGAAACTGGCAATGGTCAGAAAATGGAACTCATTGCCATGAAATACTACTCATACTCAACACAAAAGTATGGATGAAATTAGTACCATACCTAGTGTAGAGAGGTGAGACCCTCACACAACACTGCAAACCACCAGACTAGAGAGGAGGATCTCAACCTTTTGAGGGTAGGGGCCTAACTCTGATCCCTTAGTCAGCTAGAAAATGATGTTGGTGAATAAACTCAATCACATTTACCTCGAGACCCAGACACAAAAAGTTCATTGACTTTATGTTATATAAATATAATAAATGTAAGCACACCAGTAATCGCTTAATGGGGAGAACATACAACACCCACCACTCGAGATAAAGGTTGGGCTTGTTGCCCTGACAATTCTTATTCTTACCCTGTTTAAATAATCTTGACCTAAATGGAGATATGGAAATTGGAGTGTAGTCAAATTTTAGTACTGTTAATATCCCCACCCTATAACATGGAATGCAAATATTTGTTAACATTTGACTGGATGTACTTTGATCTGTACTGCCTGCTGTTAATAACAGATATGAATTGTCATTGTGAGTGTTTACCTGTGGAACAAATGCCAGTAAAAGGAGAAATAAAGGGTGTGTATAAGCTCATTTACATGAATTGGTGGTTAACAATTTAATAAACTTGTTTCCATCCACCTCACTAGCGGGGAACTGGTGCTGAAAAAAAAAACCTACAAGTCTCACTGCGTGTGTAAAATAAATACAAAGATACATAAATTGGTAGATAAAATCACACTCGTGTTTGTGCCCACAGGGTAATGACGGACCAGAGGTGGGGTGCTTCCAAGTTCCTCTTTGTCCTTCCATGTCAAACTCCTTGGTAAACTCTTAAATATAAGGAAACTGGTATATAAATTGGTAGATAAAATCACCATCTTGTTTGTGCACACAGATGAATCATACTTCTCTTGAATTTAACTCTTAAATGTAATAATGAAATCTTCAACAGAATTGATGTCTTCAAAGAGTTTGAGCATATAAAAACACACAGAACAAAAGCACATAGTGCGACTTCGTTATAAAACACAGAAAATAAGTTATTGCATTGGATGTACTCCTTTGTACCTTTTTGTGGGAACAATACACTGCCCCTATGTGTTGTAGCTCTCCATGATTCCTTAGTATGTCTACTTCCTTCAACTGGTACACAGGTGGGGGAGAATATAAAGGTATATGTCCTGGAACAACTGTTATTGTGGCTTAAAACTGCCTCTTGGTCCGGCATCTTACAACCATATGTAACAAGTCGACCGGCTTATTTAAAACACACCACTGACGTGATATCAGATCCTTATATGCCATAATTGAACACACTACAGGGTGTACAGCAGTAGAGGAAATCCTTAACAGAGAGAGAGAGACTATTAGACCCCCTCCATGTACATCACCCCGAGAGACTTTGCCACTCGCAAGATAGCAGCACGTCCTTTAAAAAAATTCACCCATACAAGTCAATGGAGCCCAGCTTTCTAATCACAATGTGATTAGTAAAATATTTACAAAATAATAAAAAAATATAAGGAAAAAAAAATATCTAAAAATAAAAAAGTGGTAACATTTTGACAAAGGCTGGTGGTACAATTAGTGCATGGAAAGGCTTAAAATACCACTTTTTGAAACACCCTAGGGTGTCTAGTTTTCAAAGATATATGATTTGATGGGGTAAATTGATTTAGCTGGCTTCAAAGATGGCCCTATTAAGACAAGGGGCAGCAAGACCACACGTCAAAGTTCCAAGTAAAAATGCGCACTTCCCAAATGTGGCATTTTACTTCCCAAACAATGGGCTAAATCGAATTAGCCGGCTTCAAAAGTTGCCCACTTAGGACATGGGGGGCAGTAGGACTAGATGTTAAAGTTGAAAAATGCGCATTTTACCTCCCAAACAACCCAACAAAACCATGCATAGGGGGTATCACTGTACTCGGGAGATGCTGCTGAACACATATTGGCGTGTTGTTTGACGTATAGCAGGAGCTATAAGTTTATACCGAAAGTACAATTTGTGTGAAAAAAAAAATACAAAAGAAAAATTACTACCACAAACTTTGGCAAAGGCTGGTGGTAGAATCTCATGCATGGAAAGGCTTAAAATACTAGCATTTGAAATGCCTTGGGGTGTCTAGCTTTCAAAAATATATAATTTGATGGGATAAACTGATTTATCCAGCTTCAAAGATGGTCCTATTGGGACAAGGGGCAGCAAGACCAGATGTCAAAGTTCCAAGATAAAAAATGCAACCTTCCCAAATGTGGCATTTTACCTCCCAAATAACCCGACAAACCCATGGGTGGTATCACTGTACTCAGGAGATGTTGCTGAACACACATTGGAGTGACATACACCAGGAGCTGTAAATCCATACCTGAAGTGCAATTTTTGTGATAAAAAAAAACACAAAATAAATTACTACCACAGAGTTTGACAAAGGGTGTTAGTAGAATTAGTTCATGGAAAGGGATAAAATACCAGCATTTGAAATACCTTGAGGTGTCTAGTTTAAAAAATATATGGTGTGATGGGGTAAATTGCATTGGCCGGCTTTAAAGATACCCGCACATTTTTGAAATAGCAAAACGCTACTTGTACTTATTGCCCAATAACTTGCAGAAAAAAAGCAAAAAAACATAAAAACATTGTGCATTTCTAAACTAAGGACAAATAGTAGAATCTATTTAGCAGGTTTTTTCATTAGCTTTTTTGGATGAGTAAAAGATTTTCCATATAAAAGTCAGAAAAAGTGGGGGTTTTTTTTTGCAATTTTTCATCATTTTTTTTTTTAATTAGATGATATAATATCTGAAGAAAGTCCCTTTTGTCCTGAAAAAAACCCAATATATAACTTGTGCGGGTACACTAAATAAGTGAGGAGAAAATTACAGCTAAACAAGAGCACCGCAAAAGTGTTAAAACAGCCTTGGTCCCAAAGGGTACGATAAACAGTCTGGTCCTTAAGGGGTTAACATATATTGACAGCAGGGTCTAATATTAAAGAATGAAAAATAACTGCCAGTTCATTTTAAAATCATGTTTCAATCACGGTCTTTACTTCCTCTCCTCCGCGTCTAGCGCTTCCTCCAGGCTGCAAAAAAAACGGCGTTTCAACGGCGCTCCACAGGATGTCTGAAGGTAAGTGAACTACAAATGGGGGAGAGGGGGGTAGATAGTAAAAAGGAGGGGGAGAGGGGTAGATAGTGAGAAAAGAGGGTAATAAGAATATTGAAATAAAGTCAGAGTCAGAATGAGTGAGAGAATGAACAAATTAATGTGTGTATGAATTGTGTAAATGAGTTAGAGAATAAATGATTAATGTATGGAAGAGTTGTGTGAATGAGTAAAAGAATTAATGAATTTGTGAGGATGCATTAATAAATATGTGTAACTAAATTGTGTGAAAGACTGAGAGAATTAATGATTGTGTGAATTAGTGAGTGACTGTAAAAGCATCTGTGTATATTATAGATGTAATAATAATTGATTTTTGGAAAGGCAAAGATGGTACAGGTAGCATGTTTGTGGGCTCAGTGGTGGAACATCCAGGGTTACAGGGGTTGCGACTGGGCCCTGGGGTGCTGAGCGGTCGTTTTCAGCAACTGCTCGGCGTCCTTCTGTCTCCTCTGCTCCCTGCCGCCACTGGTCTCAGCGCTGCCCCGACTGCAGTGGTGGAAGCGTGAGGCGTCTGTCTCGGGGCCGGCGCGTCATATGCCGGTGCTCAGCAGTGAAGCCGCGGGCACAGAGACAGAGACAGAGACACAGTGAGAAGGGGGGTATATAGTGTAAGAAGGGGGGGCGAAGGGGGAATAAAAAGTAAGAAAGGGGTGTAGTAAGCATATTGAAATAAAGAGTGAGAATGAATGAATATGTGGATGAATTGTGTGTTATTTTTAGCTAACCCCCCAAAAATAGTTGTTTATAAATCATGATTTTTTTATTGAAGGGAGGGATGCTTAATAAACAATGTTGATTAATGGTTGTCCTATATATTTGTGGAACCACACCATCAATGGCTGTGACGTGTGACTTTTTACTATCCTGAATGCTGCATTGTTGAAGATAAAGTAAGTTGAAAAAGTGGACAGATATGATTCAATATGTAGTTTGTTAAAAAAAAAATTGTGTAAAAATCATGTTTTTGTGGGGGGGTCATTAACAGATTCTCAAACCGGGGCCCTGAGGCTTCTTGTAATGCCCCTGGTGGGCTGTTTGGGGACAAAGATGTCATATGCTGGGCTGTTTGGGGACAACGATTGGAAATCCTATGTGTGTTATCTGCGTGCTGGTCAGGTTCTATGTGGGCAGTGTGGACGCCAGGGCTGTTGTGCAACCTGTGATCTATGCCTAAAATTTAGGGTGTTTCATCTACACCTGCAAAGCTGGGTTTTTGTGTTATTCTGTTGCTCTATATCTGCTATGCTATGTTTCCATACATTATTTATGTATACCTGTAAATACAGGGCTTGTTTGTCTTATTCAGATGATGGATATATGTAAAGCTGTTTTCATGCATTGTTTATTTGATCTATACCTTCAGTGCTCAGTTTACGTGTGATTTCCAGTTGATCTATAACTGCAATGCTGGGTTTGTGTGTTCTGTTGATCTATACCTGCAATACTATGTTTCCATACATTATTTGTGTATACCTGCAAATACAGAGTTTATGTCTTATTCAATTGATCTATACATGCACGTGCTGTTGACGTGTTTATTTGATCTATACTTGAACTGCAGGGAGTAAGTAAAGGAGAGGTATGGCTTAGTGAATGAGGGACAAATGGACTCTGGGGATTATTACAGGGGAGATGACCTCTCAATGTCACAGTAGGGTCAGCAGAAGGGAAGACTGCAGTCAGTATCGGAAATATTTTTTTTATGCGATAGCGGAGGGAGTGAATGTATGCTAGGGAGCATTGGAGCAGGGCCCAAAGAAATGCCTTCCTATATACATATATATATGCAGGGTCTAATATTAAAGAATGAAAAACAACTGCCAGTTCAGCTGTTATTTTGAAATCATATTTCAATCACGGTCTACAAAGAGATAAGTACATATTATGTAGTAAAAAATGCATGTCTAATACGTATCTAATGCATATATATATATATATATGCATACGCAGTGTATATGTGTGTGTGTGTGTAAAGGCAGTGCATGTGTATATGTGTGTATGAGCTCTGCTGCTGTGGACTACTCTTCCAGTGATGCTGAGCCAGCATTATGGTGGATACCTGGATGGCTGAGAATCATAGGAATTTTAGTTCACAGCTAGCATCTGCAGCTTTACTGTTGCTGCACTTCCCATGACGCTCAGCCAGTATCATGGAAGTAGTATGTCTGGCTGAGCCTTATGGGAATAACAGAACAAACACTTTATACGTATGTATAATATTGATCTTTTAACTTAAACCTAAGGGCTGAGTCCCGGAATAAATTAGTATTTTTGATATCAAATTGTGGACCACTATTTCACTTTTATTGGTCGCTATCCAATCTCATACACAAATCTTATAATCCACTAACAGTCATTTGATTTACACAAGCACTAGCACTTTATATAAGTGGGTATATATTTCCAAAAAACTACACCTGGATACTTCATCCAGGAGGCAAAGGTCAACCATGGATCCCCAGGATTCACTGCAAACTCCAGAAAACAAAGTGCCTGATACATCCATCTAAACGTGAGTGTAACCGGTTATCGCACATTTACAAGTGTTGAAAGATATCATCCCATGGTAGATGTTTTTCTTCTATGTTCGTCGCTCGGGATAAATCGGGTTATATATCATTTTTGGAGACTTGAAATACTCATACACATTGTGAGTATAACTATTGGATGTTCTCATTTCCTGTACTGGCTTATTGACCATATTACACTATTTGGCATATGTAATTTTTTGTTTCTCGGAGTCATTGAGGACAACTATTGACCAGTAGGTCAATAGTTCAGCCTTTATATTAAATCAGTTCTGCTTTCATTCTGCTGTCTATGATGTAAATCACAAATTGGGAAAATAATTTTCATAACAATTACCTATTCCAAAAGCTTTAAACCTGGGGCTTAGCACACTGGGCACCCGATCAATTTAATTGTGTTTATTCTGACCCTAACAGGTATTACTGCAAATTAAGGCAGGGCTGAATAACTGGTATAGAGATTTTTGGCATTGGTTCAGTAGCAGTGTTCGACACTTCACTGAAAGTTGGAAGAAACGGCTTGGAAAACCTTAAGCTCCTGCGGTCCATGATGTCTTGGTCTAGAATTTTTGCACTTCTTCTGGCTCTTTCATTTATATTCACTTTTACTGTTCTGAAATCTACAGACATTCTTGGTTTTACATTTGACAAGATGAAAATAAAAGGAAGCACACCACATGAAAGTAAGTTATGACATTTTTTTTTCTTCTGTATGCCTACCTTGCTGGTCCCTGTAGTATGGTAAAAAAAGTGCAGTCAATTTTAGTTAGAACACTTGGTATATCCTGCTTTTGGAAAATGAGAGCTCACAGAATTATTAGATGTTTTCCTTCTATTTTGTAGGAGATGTAATACTGTAGATAAGATGTTTTTTCTATATGCTGTCAAATGACTTATTCTCCTCGTATTGGTGTCTACAGAATCTTGTTACCCATAAATAACAATATATTTCAAAACAATCACAAACAATCAAAAAATACCTATGGGGTTTCTGGGTTTCATTTAGGGTCAAATTTTCTCTTTCATGGTGTACGTTAAATAAGGGGTGTGGATGTTTACTGCAACTGCATGATAGGCACTATACTGAATATAATGTAAAACTAACACTTGTTTATACATGGGATATATCACTATATAGTTTGGCTGTGTGCCTTTTAATTCATGGATCTAATTTTTGAAGTGACGGTCACATTCCATTATGAAAAATGACACAAAATAATTTATACCTTGTTGCAATTGCAGTTTTTTGTAATTTATCACCATTTCTGCACACTTAGAAAAACAAAATGTGACAACATTTAACCCCTTAAGGACAATGGGCGGTCCCTAAACCCATTGAAAACAATGTATTTTGAGCCCATACATGTACAGGCTTTGTCATTATGGGGTTAAGAACCATTCCTTCCCCTTTCCTCTGCTGTAAAGACTCAGACTTTAATCAGTCCTTGGTCTTTATTCAGGACAGCTTAATAGCCTTTCACCACCCTAATGTGGCTGCATGAGTTGTAAATTGAAAACTATTCCCAAATATTCTGAGATAAACCATACTGATATGCGAATGCCCTTTTTGGTTTATGGCAAAATTATTAAACCTGCCATTAAGATATATTTTACTAAAGCTTATTAATTTTGTATTTTCAGACAAATTGTATATTTGACTGTGTATACATGTCTGAATACACTTTCCAGTAATTAGGAGCAAGCAGAAAATGTATATTTTTAGCAGCACTAAATGGTTGTCTGACCAATTGAAAAAAAAAATGTCAATACTAAAAAAACAAGTCTTGCATAGAAAGAGTTAAAATACTGGCATTTTAAATGCCCTTGAGGCGTCTACTTTTAAATAGTAAAACAGTATTTTATCTAATACACAGGCACAGGGCCGGCCCTACAATGGAGCCGACTGGGGCAATTGCCCCAAGCGTTTTTTTTTTGGTTTTTTTGAAGCGGAGGAGAGAGAGAGGGGCGCCGAGTGGTTTTCGCTTACCCGCTCGGCGCCCCTCTCTCTCTCCTCGGCGGCGAGTCTCCCTGTTCGGTCTCAGTGCCGGCTTGTAATGCAGAGCATTACAAGCCGGCACCGTGGCAGAGCAGGGAGACTCGCCTCAGGACTGTTTAAAGGTAAGTACCGGGGAGGGGGGTATGGATAATGGCGTCGGCGAAGTTTAAAATGCCGCCCCGGGGCGGCATAGTTACATAGGCTGAAAAAAGACATGCGTCCATCAAGTTCAGCCTTTCCTATATCTGTTAATTTGTTGCTGTTGATCCAAAAGAAGGCAAAAAACCCCGGCTTCGCTCTTTCCAATTTTGCACTAACCAGGGAAAAAAAATTCCTTCTTGACCCCAAAATGGCAGTCAGATTTCTCCTTGGATCAATAAGCTGTTTCCCCATAATTAAAGATTATATCCCCGAATATTATGTTTTTCCAGGTATCCATCCAGTTGCAGTTTAAACGTCTGTACAGACTCTGATAAAACTACCTCTGCAGGCAGAGAATTCCACATCCTTGTTGTCCTTACTGTAAAAAACCCTTTCCTCTGCTTTAGTCTAAATCTCCTTTCTTCCAGTCTAAATGCATGACCACGTGTCCTATGCATAGTCCTGTTTATGAACAGATTTCCACACAATGGTTTGTATTGGCCCCGAATATATTTATATAATGCTATCGTATCCCCTCTGAGGCGACGTTTTTCTAAACTAAACAGATTTAAATTAGTTAACCTTTCTTCATAACTATATTGCTCCATTCCTTTTATTAATTTTGTAGCCCGCCTCTGCACCCTTTATAGTGCTATGATATCCTTCTTTAGAAAAAGTGCCCAAAATTGCACAGCATACTCAAGGTGCGGCCTTACCATTGATTTATACAGAGGCAAAATTATATTTTTATCCCGCGACTTGATGCCCCTTTTTATACACGACAATACCTTACTGGCCTTAGCAACCCCAGACTGACACTGCACATTGTTGCCTAGTTTGTTGTCTATAACAATTCCCAAATCCTTCTCATTTGTCATTACCCCTAATTCACTACCGTTTAGGGTGTAGGTTGCTTGTGCATTCGCTACCCCGAAGTGCATAACTTTACATTTATCTACATTGAATTTCATCTGCCATTTGAGTGCCCAGTCCCCCAGTCTATCTAGATCCCTCTGCAGCACTGTAATATCCTGCTCGCCCTGTATTACTTTACCTAGTTTAGTGTCATCTACAAACACAGAAACATGACTTTCAATGCCTACTGCCAGGTCATTTATAAATATGTTGAATAAAATTGGTCCCAGAACAGAACCCTGAGGGACACCACTTACCACTTTTGACCAGCTTGAAAATTTACCATTTATAACAACTCTCTGTTCTCTATCTCTAAGCCAATGTTCTACCCAAGAACAAGAATTTACATCTAGACCAATTTCTTTCAGTTTGAATACTAACCTATTGTGTGGAACGGTGTCAAACGCCTTGGCAAAATCCAAGTAGATTACATCCACTGCAACACCCTGATCTACACTTCTACTTACTTCTTCGTAGAATGCAATTAAATTAGTTTGACAGGACCTATGTTTCATAAAACCATGCTGATTTATGCTAATAATACTATTCTTCCCAAGGAATTCTTGAATATTATCCCTAAACAGCCCTTCAAATACTTTCCCAGCAACGGAAGTTAGGCTCACAGGTCTATAATTTCCGGGCACAGAGTTGGAACCCTTTTTGAAAATAGGAACCACATCTGCCTTCCTCCAATCCTCTGGTACAATTCCTGAAACAAAAGAATCCCGAAAGATTAGAAACAGAGGTTCACTTATTTCCTGACATTTTAAACTTCGCCCCAGGCGGCATTAAGTCTTCGACCGGCCCTGCACAGGCATACATGTATTGTAACATTTTTGGTATCTATTATACAGTATGTCAGCATAGGTTATATACAGACAGAAAACCAATAGCCATTTTAAGGTCCCCCCTTAATTTATAATGCACCTTACTTAAAGATATGCCCCTCTGCCCTCCTGAAATGCCACTCAGCTTCCTAGAAGTGCCTCTCCCCGCATCATGCAGACAACCTCTGCTGCTAGAACTTTCTGAATGGCAAAAATAAAACGTTGTCTCCCTACCCTGGGTTGTCTAGTTTTCAAAAATATATGGTTTAATTGGGCACATTGAATTGGCCAGGGTCAAAGATGTGCTAAATAGGGCATGGGCAGTGGATCACCAAATGTCAAAGTTCAACACTGAAAAATGTGCATGCTCCAAATATGGCTCTTTTGCCCCCAAACAGCCAGGCATGGGTGGTATCACTGTACTCAGGCGATGTTACTGAACACATATTGGGGTACTGTGTGACAGTGACATATACCAGATACAAAGTTAATACCGAAGTGAAATGTGTGTGGAAAAAACCCCCCAAAAATTACTACCACAAAGTTAGACAAAGACTGGTGGTAGAATTAGTGCATGGAAAGAGTTAAAATACTAGCATTTAAAATACTGTGTCTAGTCTTCAAAAATATATGGTTTGGTGGGGTAAATTGCATTGGCCAGCTTCAAAGATACCCAAAATAGCACATGGAGGAAGAATTACCAGATCTGGAAAAATGGTTTTGAAATAGCAAAATGCTACTTGTACTTATTGCCCCATAAGCAGTTGCTTTCATTAGCTTTTATAAATGAGTATAACATTTTTCACCATATATTTTTTTTAATAGTATATGATATGATACAATCAAAATAATGACATCTAAAGAAAGCCCTTCTTGTCCTGAAAAAAACAATATATAACTTGTGTGGGGTCAGTGAATGGGAAAGAAGAAAATTACAGCTAAACACAAGCACCACAGAAATGTTAAAACAGCCATTGTCAAGAAGGGTACAAAAAATAAAATCAGTCATTGTCACAAAGGGGTTAATATAACATTATATATACAACTATACATTGTATATTGTGTTTATGGGTTCATATCTTATTGTTACACATGTCCTTGAGTGTATTTTATTTTGCTTGCTATAGAAATAAAAAAAAAGCCTTCATGAATGGTTAGGTGATATATGCCAAACCCTAAATGATAAACCAATTTCTTTTACGTGTATTTACAGGGTAAATATTATATTTTTGTTTCAAAGTTGTAAGTAGTTTACCTAGTATCCTGAGTTAAAAGAGAGTAAAATATCTATACAATATCCACAAAAAAATAATAGCTTTGATTAGCAGACAAAGCTACTTTCCTATGATTATTAGGACACTTGTGCTTGCAAATCAAAAACAAACAAATGTGTCCAATAAACAAACACAAATAGGTGGAGAAAATAAAGAAATAAGAGTACATATCTTTCCCTTATGGTAATCACGCTCTACATATGGGTAATACTATAAAAATATAACACAACACAATAGTGCAATATGTTTTACAAATAATATGTGAATAAATATTGGTGATATATACACTCGGCTCTATGTCAAATTGGAGAAGTGTGAACCAAGAGAGCACAGTGGCACAGAGACCAAGATCATAAAGAGCTTAAAGGAGGTGAGGGTGGCCATGATAGATTCATGGAGTCACTCCTTAACTGCCTGCCAAATCCCCTTGATGTGCTCATTGGGGGCACTGGGTGATGTGCTCATTGGGGAAACCCCATCTGGTCTGCCCTTACCAGACTTCCATGGACATGACGGCTATGCGCCAGTTGGGACCTAGCCGCAAATCTGTGTAACTGTGCGGCCGCTAGTAACCGCGGCGATGGTTGCTATGACAACTTATGGACAATATTAGCACTGTGTAGCTAAGCTCTGGCTAGCCACAATGCCAGCACGGCTCCATTAGATTGCTGTCCCACTTCGTCCCTCCAGCGATAGTCTCCACAAGCTCTGAAGAGGTTAACTGCAGAAGGAAGCATGATTTGTCGGATGTAGCCAGTTGGGATACAGGTCGTTCTGTCACAGTAACGAAGGAGCATTAAAACTATAGTGTAGTGGTAATGGTGACTGGCGGGTGTTAAGCGTTATATTGACAATCCAGGAAATTGGCAAATGGAACAAGAGGAATAGTACTGAAATCAGAGTATTGGTTATAGGGGTGCTTCCAAGTTTCTCTTTCTACCACCTTGTCAGACTCCTTGTTGCACTTGTTGACGAAAACTTGCTAGACTCTTAATACGTGGCACTAAGGAAACTGGCACTGAGATGGAACGTGGCCTGTGCCTCCACAAGGCTTGTGCTTTCAAAGTCAGTTCAGATATAAGAGATGGCTGCTTGTAAAGTATTTACCAATTGATTAATTACCCCGCAATAAAATCACAGACACATGGAGGAGAGAGGAGGATAGCCAACAGTGAACGAATAGTTCAATATAGACAAATCAAAGGACAAACAAAGGAACAATACTAATTAGGGCTGCAACAACTAATCGATGAAAATTGTTGTCAATTGTTTTGATTCTCGATTAGTCGAATCGATTTTTATCGATTATAAAAATGCTCTGAAAAACTCCTTCTATAATCCGACCTCAAACAGAGATCGAATTATAATACTAGAATCCAGATCCCCCGCAGCGCTGCAGCTGACCTGGATTCCCCTCACTGTCAGCCGGTAGGTGTCCGTGCGATGCGCACAGACAACTTCTGCCTCTCCCCTCCACTTCCGCTGGGGCTTCTAGGTCCATCGTAGAAGCCCCAGCGGAAGTGAAGGGGAGTAACGGAGGGGGGAGGAGGCAGAGTGGTGTATGGGAGGGGGAGGAGGCAGAGTGGTGTATCGGAGGGGGGAGGAGGCAGAGTGGTTTATGGGTGAGTTATAGCGGTGTATGGGGGGGGTATAATGAATTTCAGGGTAGCAGAGTGGTGTATGGGGGTGTAATTAATTTCAGGGAGGCAGAGTGGCATATCTGGGGGAGTTAGAGTGTTGGATAGGGGGAGGTAGAGTGGTGAATCAGGGAGTATAATGAATTTTAGGGTGGTGTAGGGTATTTATGGGGGACGGAGTGGCATATCAGGGTGCACAGTGCCATATAGGGAGGTGTAGAAAAGCCCCTTTAAATACCGAGATTTCTAACCTTAACCCGTCTGGCTTTCCTTTAACTACTACCGATTCCTTGTCGTATGAAACTCCACTTACACCAGTGGCTTAAGACAATGGGTTTATTAAAATAACCAATACATATATGTGAGTATACAGAGAAGCGTCTAAATTACAAGGCTCTATGACTCTAACTACACTATGCTAGTGACTCTATGGGTGCATGTAAGGATGGGGTGTCCCTGTCACCTTGATGTTATCCCTTTTCTTCTTCTTTCTTTCTCTTTTCTTCCTTCTTTGTTGCTCACACAACACCTTTATAGCCACCATGCCCAAACAGTCCCAGCTAATCATCTTCTGAGTTTTTGAAAAAGTCCACAAGTTCTGATAGATCCTAGGCTGCAATGCTAGAAACAATTGGTCCCCCAGTGGGGTCAATAAGAGACTTGTGGACTTTAGGTAGAAAGTGAAATAATGAAATAGAGGATTTTGCCCTGTAGTCATATTTTACCTCTTCAAACTTTAAGGTGCCTCTATAAACACCAACATCTAAAATATCAGACAAATATCAGAGAAATGTTGTAGGGCAAAATAAAGCTTGCAGTTTACTTGAGTAGCAGACAACTGTCTATTTACCTCTTCATCATAATATACGTTATTCATGTCTACAACAGCCTCACCTTTGTTAGCATTCTGAATCACTAAGACACATGTTTTATGGTTTGTTATTGGAATGCAGTCAAACTACCATAAGATTTTTTTTATCATTTCTTTGTGCCAACTTTATGAGGTCATGCCCAACTAAATGCTGATAAGTTTCCATGAAGGAAATACAACTATTATTTGGGTAAAAAATAGAATTAGGTTCCAGGAGGATTCAGGTGTTTATCTTTCTCCTTATACAGTGAAGGTAAAAAATATTTGATCCTCTGCTGATTTTGTATGTTTGCCCACTGACAAAGACATGATCAGATTATAGTTTTATAGGTTTATTTGAACAGTGAGAGACAGAATAACAGCAAAAAATAACCAGAATATCCAGAATAACGCATTTCAAATACATTATAAATTGATTTGCATTTTACGCAGTGAAATAAGATCTCTTCTGAGAACCTTTTAGATAGCAATGTTAAGCTAGGTCTAATTTTGTACAGCCTCATAATTGGGTTCTCTTCTAAGTAGGCATTGTCATTAAAATGCAAAAACCTATGAAAGCTTTTAAAGCATACCCTCTTCATAATAGTTGGGAACGGGTTGCTAACCATACCTGGGAACTTCTCGGCTCCGGCTACCCGGAGCCTTCCCTTGCGGGACGCGGCCAGGACTGCACAACGACAGTCCCGCTGTTGTTGGGGGTTTATATACTCCTGTGTTGTTCTGTAATTGGTTCTCTTACGTTCTTGTGTTAACCTTTTGTTTGCTGGTAGTCGGTGAGAGTAAAGGAAGTAATGAAAATATGAGCCTCCTGTCTTGGCGTAAAATTTGACATATTGTCTTTAGATGTAGGGTAAATACTAGATGATGAATCACATTGCAGAAGACAAGGATACTTCTCCTGGCTTGTGTGCCTTTTTATCCTTATATTGTGTGGTTTTCTATTCCATCTGTGGGCTCTGTCCCCTCGATTTCCCCCCCTTCTCTCCTTATCCGAGTATTATCGGTGGTGGGATTTTTCCTCCATCTGGGAGGGGATCTGGCTGTCAATTTTTTCTCTTACCTTATCGCGTGTTTCTCAGATTTCTTCTCCTTAGCAGCAGCCGCTTTGGGGACGTCTCGCAAGATCTCGCCTCCATCTTTGTGATGTCAGCTCCGCGACGTCCATCTTGCTAGGTCTCTGAATTGGCTTTAAGTTAGTTTGGCAGCAATCTTACTTAGGTCCACGAGGTCTCGCGGTTGTGGCCATCTTGTTCTTTTTTCTACTATGGCAGTGTTTCTACCGTTTTAGTAGTTTTGGAGCAGTTTATGCTCCGTTTATCATCGTGTGAGCCCCATATTCTCAACCCCCTACCCTCTTGGGTAGTTTCTTAGTTGGGGTTTTCATTTGCAGGTGAGCCCTGCTGTTATTACCGGCCCTACAGACTCTTTGGCCTGCAGGCCTTAGGGTGAGCCCCTACCTGGTCCCTAGGCCCTCTAGTGTCCTGGTGCCCCGGGAGAGCCACTTCTTGGGACCTTATCTAACGTCAGTGGCAAGTTTGCCCCTACAGTTCAAAGGTCCTCCTCAGAGACCTGTTCTTTCTCAGAGTGACCCCCTGGTCACACAGTCAGTAGGTATCTTGTTATAGGGTAAGCCCCTACTTTGGACGTGATGTTACAATCTAGTGAGAACTCCCAGGATGTGTTCCTGGCCTGGCTGGAGTTTCTCCAGCTCCATGGAGTCTTTCATGGCTAAAGTCCCAGCAGGCATTACTTCGGGCACCCCCTGGGCAGATGCCCTCCCTTCTCCCCCAGAGGATCAGCCAGACTCAGACTCTGACAAGCCATGGAAGGGCAATAGTGCCTCCGCTGGTAAAGGCAAGGCCCCTGCCAAACGCCCTAAACCGTCCGGGGCCTTAGCAGCCTGCCAAACACCCTAAACCGGCCGAGGCCTTAGCACACCAGATTCCCCTGTAGGGCGCATGTCGCACTTCATGTGCGAATACACGTGAGTGAGCCCCACCAGTCAATTTCCTCTATGGCTCCCACTAACTCGGCCATACCAGATGCCCCAGTCTTAGATCCCTCGGATGCTGCCCTTTATGACCCTACGGCTATGCGACACCACAGGGCCACAGAATGGGCTCCACTGGGGCACATTTGCTGGTACTTCCAGAAATGGTTGCGCAGGCCCCTGGAGAGAGAGGTGAGCAACAAACTGCCTCCAGCTCATTCTTGGATCCTTCTCCATTTGGAGCCTGGCAAAGGACCAGACAGATTGTTGCCTCCACCTTCAGATGGACAACGTTTCGACGGTAAGGTACATCAACCGTAGGAGGGATCCGTTCCAAACGCCTTATGGAGCTAATGAAAAAGATGTACGAGTTCTGCTTTGACCGCAACATTGTTCTGCAAATGGAATAAATCCCGGGGGAGGACAACCAGTTAGCGGATTGGTTCTCCAGGCACCGCAGGGATTTGAGCGACTGGAAGATCCACAGGCAGGTATTCTCCAAGCTCCAACACCTTTGCGTCCAGGACCAATGCTCAGTTGAGCCGTTTCTTCAGTTGGCTGAAGCCCTGGGAACCGATGCATTCCTGCAGGAGCTTATGCCTTTCCCCCGTTCGCCATGGTCCCTCGCGTGGCACAGCATCTCCGGAGCTCTGCTTTTAATCACTCCCATGTGGCGCTCCTATCCGTCCAAGATCCTTTGGCGCTTCCATTGTTTCCTGCAGGCAGACCTGGAGGACCTGGAGGATCTCTCTCACCTGCTGGTACTCGAAGGGCGACTATCCTTGGTTGCCTGGATGATATTGAGATTGAGAGTCCTGGGATCTGGGCACGCACAAGTCTTACATGGAAAAATGGTTCTTTTGAATTGTCCCACAAGCCATAGTATCAAAATAGAACAAAAAACTAAACAAAGGAATGCTTGTATAAAAGTTGTCTACTTGATATCCTTTATTTAGCAATGGGTAGATTAAGTCACACACTATTTTGGCAGAAGTTCCAAAAAACTGGTGGGTTAAGATCAGTGTCTTTTAATCTCATCAATGTGAAATGCTGTAGCACTCTCACATAACTTTTGATGTAGTACCCCGATCTCTCACCGTGACATTAAGGGGAATGTGGACATGAAAAGGGTAAATGGCTAATAAGCTGAGACAAACAGTTCTCAAATCTCATATTTCTTTTATGAAAAATGAACACAGTACACAGTACAGAGTATATAACCCAAAATATATTGCGGATACATTTGCTACATTTTATGATCATTTGTATAATTTGAAAAAGGATCCTTCAATATTTCATCCCCAAGTTAAGGATTAAAGATTTCTTGGAAACAATACCTATACCTAAGATCTCTTGTGAAAATAGGGAACGCATAAGCAAATTGATTACCTTAGCAGAGATAGAGGAGGTTATTAAATCTCTCAGTCCTCAAAAGGCACCTGGACCTGATGGTTTTTCAAATACATATTATTAAGCGTTTTACTCGATTTTAACACCATATCTTCAGCATCTCTTTAATAATTTCTTGACACAGGGGTCTATACCTAAAGAAATGCTAAGAGCTCATATTATAAATATACCAAAACCTAGCAAATCTACTGATGAATGTGCTAATTACATACCAATATCTCTTTTAAATGTGGATATAAGATTTTTTGCAAAGATTTTAGCACACAAGATAACACCACTATTAACATCTTTAATCCATAATGACCAAGTAAGTTTTATTAAAGGTAGACAAGCAGGGCCGTAGCTAGGGTGCAGCTGTAAGGGGCCGTACAGCTGCCCGATCAGCAGCTGCAGCCTCCAGGACTGGTTGGGGAGATCACGGATCTCAACATTTAGAAAACCATGTAAATGCATTGTCACTCTGGGCAGTTGCCCAGGGACCCAGCGTTCTAGGGGCCCCATGGGGAATTACATTGCTGCCAGCAATGTGATTCACCACAAAGCCCCTAAAAAATAGCAGCGTCTATATAGGGTAGGGGCGATCAGATAGGCCACCTCCCCTGGGGCAGTCTTCAGGGGAGTGTAGAGGCAGCTGCATGATTGTGCTGTCCCCAACCAGCCCTGCTCATCGGGTGCCCTGTGAGCATTGCGCTGGTCTGGGTATGAGGTGTCCGATGAGCAGGGCTGGTTGAGGACAGCACAATACCACTCTAACCAGCCCAACATTAGGGAGCGCGGGTTCTGTCAGTTTAGCCGGCCTTACCACTACGCGCCGGGAAAAATTATGCAGAGCGCGGAGATATGACGTCACCCCTGCGCTTTGCATGAAAAGCCGGCGCATAGTGATGAGGGAGCACTAAAGCAGAGGCCTGGAGTGACAGACCTCACGCTCCCATGACTGCATGGAAGAAAGAAGATAATGTATGATGCCGGATGATTGAAGATGATAGAAGATGAGAAAGGTAAGATATAGGGAGAAAGAGTTGTAAGGACTGTGTGTATATATATATATATATATATATATATATTAGATAGAAGGGATAAGAGGGGGTAGATAGTAAGAAAAAGGGGGTGTAGGGGGTGAGAAAAGAGAGGAGAGGTAGCTAGAGAGAAAGGGGGTCGTAAGAATACTGAAATAAAGAGTGTGTGAGAGAAGGAATTAATGTGTGGATGAATAGTGTGAATGAGTGAAAGAATAAGTTATTGTGTGAATGTATTATGTGAATGAAAGTTTGAATTAGTGAGTGACTGTACAAGGTTTTGTATGTATCATAGATGTATTATAGATTTGTAGAAAGGTAAAGATCACACAAGCAGGGTGATTGGGGACCAAGATGGCACAGGGCGGGCTGTTTGGGGACAAAGTTAACTCATGATGGGATGTTTGGGACAACGATGGCAAGTCCTATGTGTGTAATCTGGTTGCCGGTCAGATTCTGTGTGGGCAGTGTGGCCGCAAGGGCTGGCTTTGGGGTGTGCAATCTGTGAGGTATACCTGTAATTTAGGAGGTTTATCTATACTTTTAATGCTACGTTTTTATGTGAATTCCAATTGATCTATACCTGCAAAGCTGGGTTTGTGTGTTATTCTGTTGATCCATACCTGCAAAGCTATTTCCGTGTGTTTTTTATTTGATCTATACCCGCAATGCTTAGTTTACATGTGGTTTCCAGGTGATCAATACTTGCAATGCTATGTTTCCATGCATTATTATTGTATACCTGCAAATACAGGATTTGTATGTCTGATTCTGTTTATTTGATCTATACCTTAAATGCAGAGTTCACATGAGAATTTAAATTGATCTATACATGCAAAGCTGGGTTTGTGTGTTCACGTGTTGATCTGTACCGGCAAGGTCTCCATACATTATTTATGTATAACTGCAAATATGGGGTTTGTATGTCTCATTCAGTTGATCTATACATGCAAGTGCTGTTTTATGTGTTTATTTGATCTATACCTGAACTACAGGGAGTTAGTAAAAGAGAGGTATAGTTTAGTGAATAAGGGGACGGTGTCACAGTAGGGTCAGAAGGAGGGAAGACTGCACTAACTCTCACAGGCTTCCCCTAATTTGCAGTGAGTGTGGCAAATATTTTTTTCTGGTGTGGTAGTGGAGGGAATTATTGCATGCTAGGGAGTGTGGAGTGGGACCCAAAGAAATGCAAGCATAGGGTCCAATTATTTAAATATAAAACTGTCAGCAGGGTCTAATATTTATATATATATTGTCAGCAGGGGCTAATATTAGTACATATTGTCAGCATTAATATACATCGGCAGCAGGATCTAATATTAAATAATTAAAACTAACTGCCAGTTTGTTCAATCGCAGTCTTTACTTCAAAGAGATAAGTATATATTAGGTAGTTACAAATGCATGTCTAACATGCGTGTGTGTGTATATATATATATATATATATATATATATATATATATATATATATTGTGACAGGGAACAGGGCATGGTGGTTGACAACACATATATTCCTCACAAAATACTGCAATGCAATGTATTTGATAACCCCAGGGAGAATGTTTTGTTACCGTCAAAATAATGGTAATACTGTAGTTACGTTTGGGTCCCTGGGGTGGAGCATTTGGAGAGAAGGGAGGGCCAGTGCTCCACTCCACAGTTTACTTGCAGCAGGTGAGGAAGCCAGTCCAGGAGTTCTGATTATCCCAGATAATTACTCACCTGATACCAATGAGCAGCAGGGGGCTGCTACAAAAAGGAGCCCTGTGAGTTATTCAGGTGAGAAAGCTACAAGCAGTGAGTGAGACTGCATTTTTCTCCTAACAAATCTGCTGAGTGGTTCCTAAAGGTCTGTACTAAATGTTTTGTTGGTAGCGGGTAAGCCGTCCAACGATAGTCAGTTGTTGTCTGTCAGTAAGTGCTCAGAGAGCAAGGTTTTTCTTTTTGTTTGTTTTATTTATGTTTGTTTAAAGACCTTTAATAAAAGGAATACAATTTCTAAAAATAATTCAGCCTTATGTGGTATTTCAAACCTTAAGACTGTGTGGTTACATGATCTCAGCTCACATATGGTGGAGAATGCGGGCAACTCCCTAACCAGGAGAGACTTAGGACCCCGAAGATCCAGAGTCCCAGTAAGTTTGGTAAGACTGATCCAGGGAAAAGGGGGTCTCGGGAGGAGCAGATGGGGTTTTACAACCCAAGGGACACTACAGCAAAAGGCAGGAATTTTGTGAGGCTGGAAGAGACCACACCATCCTCAAGAATAATGCCTAATTATACTGTTAAGTGTTTTCAGTGCAAAGAATATGGACATATTGCAAAAGACTGTCCTGAGAATGTTGTTGCAATGGAATGTAATGTTGGTGATCAGTGGGGTGCTTATTCACTTTTCTCTCACTCTGTATATTCTGTCACACAAAATGAGTGTCTGAAGGGCCATCCCTGGTGTACTTTAAAGGTAGAGGGAAAAGAAGTACATGCTTTACTAGATTCAGGAAGTATGGTTACACTTCTAGACCAGGGTCTGTTAAAAAACACTCCAATAGATGACTCCCAGAAACTAGAGGTTGCCTGTATACATGGGGACATACACCAGTACCCCACTGCTGAGGTGATTATTGAAACGCAAAGTGGTACTGTAAATCATAGAGTTGGTCTAGTGAATGGATTAGTCCATGTAATGATAGTTGGCAGGGATTTTCCTTATTTTTTGACTTTATGGTCAACTGCTGAAAGGGTTAACTCAGTACCAGTAGAGGGCGCTGTTAGTGACTTTCCCTTTTCAGATTTATTGGGGGATGACTTGGACAGAGAAGCTGCTGCTAGGAACAAGCCTTCAACCCCTATTGAAACCCTAGTGGGTAGTAACACTGAGCAGAGTGAGGCAGGTCCTTCTAATATCACGGAGCCTGATGTAGAATTGACTGACCTAGAAGGTAACCTGGGTAACTTCAGAGCTGCACAGTGGGAGGACCCCACTTTAGCTGGGGCAAGAAACCAGATCACTATGAGGAATGGGACCCCTGTTAATCCTGGAAAAACCCTGACTTATCCATATTTTGAGGTAGAAAATGATTTACTGTATAGAGTTGAGAAATTAGAGTCGGTTAAACAACTATTGGTACCCCAGGCATACCGACACACAGTATTAAATCTTGCACACAGCCATGTTCTGGGAGGGCACCTAGGGGTTGAAAAAACAAAAGAGAGAATCCTCAGGAGATTTTATTGGCCAGGTGTAATGGCGTCAATAACAAATTATTGTTCCTCCTGTCCTGCCAGAGGACACCAGTACATATTGGTAATAGTAGACTATGCTACGCGTTACCCTGAAGCAATACCTATGCGTACAACTTCAGCAAAAGCTATTGCTAAGGAACTAATGTCCATGTTCAGTCGGGTTGGGATTCCCAAGGAAATACTAACAGACCAGGGAACTCCATTCATGTCCCGAGTTACAAAAGAATTATGTAATCTCCTTCGTATAAAGCAATTGAAAACCTCAGTATATCACCCACAAACGGATGGTTTGGTGGAAAGATTCAATAAAACCCTAAAGTCTATGCTTAGAAAGGCCATTGATAAAGATGGGAAAAACTGGGACTGCCTTTTGCCTTATTTAATGTTTGCTATTAGAGAAGTCCCTCAAGCCTCTACTGGGTTTTCTCCTTTTGAACTCTTGTATGGTAGACACCCTAGAGGACTGCTAGATATAGCCAAAGAGATTTGGGAACATGAGTCTACACCACACAAGAGCATCATAGAGCATGTAAATCAGATGCAGGAACGGATGACAGCCATTATGCCCATTGTTAGAGAACACATGGAGAATGCTCAACAACGTCAGCAGAATAGCTACAATAAAAATGCCAGGGTCCGCACATTTCAACCAGGAGATAGAGTGCTTGTTTTGGTTCCTACTGTAGAGAACAAATTCCTAGCAACATGGCATGGACCTTATGAAGTAATTGAGAAAGTGGGAGTAGTGAATTATAAAGTAAGACAGCCTGGAAGACGAAAGGAGGTACAAATTTACCACGTGAATCTACTTAAGCCATGGAAAGAAAGAGAAGTGCTTGTGACCTTGGAAGCATCAAACCTCCCTCCAAAGGATAATGATCCTGCTGTCAATATATCCGAAACCCTGACTGTACATCAGAAGAGGGAGGTAAAAGACTTTATTAGATTAAATAAAGATGTTTTCTCCACAGTTCCAGGGAGAACTGCTGTAATAAAGCATGATATTGTCACTGAACCGGGGAAAAGAATCCATCTTAAGCCGTATAGAATACCAGAAGCTCGTAGAGAAGCAATCAAAGCAGAAGTGAAGAAAATGTTGGACCTTGGGGTGATCGAAGAATCCCAAAGTGACTGGTGTAGCCCAATTGTGCTTGTACCAAAGCCTGATGGTACAATCAGATTTTGCAATGATTACCGGAAACTTAACACAATATCCAAGTTTGATGCATATCCCATGCCGAGGGTTGACGAACTTGTGGAAAGACTTGGGAAAGCCCGGTATCTCTCCACACTGGATCTAACCAAAGGCTATTGGCAAGTGCCCCTCACAGATCGGGCAAAGGAAATAACTGCTTTTTCTACTCCAGATGGACTTTTCCAATATAAAGTGTTACCTTTTGGTTTACATGGGGCTCCAGCAACATTTCAAAGAATGATGGACCGAATCCTAAAACCACATACCCGTTATGCAGCGGCTTACTTGGATGATGTGGTTATACACAGTGAAGATTGGGAGTCTCACTTACCAAAAGTACAGGCCGTTCTTAATTCCATACGAAATGCTGGCTTAACAGCAAACCCTTGTAAGTGTACTATTGGCCTAGAGGAGGCTAAGTATCTAGGGTATTCCATTGGGAGAGGGTTAGTCAAGCCACAACTTGCTAAAATTGAAGCCATACGGAATTGGCCACAGCCATTGACTAAGAAACAGGTCAGAACATTCCTTGGTCTTATTGGCTATTACAGGAGATTTATTTCCAACTTTGCAACTATAGCTAGTCCCTTAACTGATCTCACAAAAGCTAAAGCCCCTGTCATGGTGAAGTGGTCCCCTGAAGCTGAACAAGCATTTCAAAGTCTCAAGGAAGCTATTTGCATTCAACCTGTATTGGTCACACCGAATTTCTCAAAGGAATTTATCCTACAAACCGATGCATCTGATGTAGGATTGGGAGCAGTGCTTTCCCAGGTAACTCAAGATGAAGAGCACCCAATCTTGTACCTAAGTAGGAAACTTCAACCTAGAGAAAAGAATTATTCAATAGTTGAGAAGGAATGTTTAGCTATTAAATGGGCTGTCGAAACTCTGAAATACTATTTGTTGGGCAGAAGGTTTAAGCTAGTGACCGATCACGCACCACTAACTTGGATGAGTCAAAACAAGGAGAAAAATAGCAGAGTTACACGCTGGTTCCTTAGTTTACAACCCTATCATTTCTCATTAGAGCACAGGGCAGGCTCTAAACAGGGTAATGCTGATGGTCTTTCACGTAAACATTCACTTATGACCGTGGTCGCTCACCCCACTAGGTTTGAGCTGGGGGGGAGGATGTGTGACAGGGAACAGGGCATGGTGGTTGACAACACATATATTCCTCACAAAATACTGCAATGCAATGTATTTGATAACCCCAGGGAGAATGTTTTGTTACCGTCAAAATAATGGTAATACTGTAGTTACGTTTGGGTCCCTGGGGTGGAGCATTTGGAGAGAAGGGAGGGCCAGTGCTCCACTCCACAGTTTACTTGCAGCAGGTGAGGAAGCCAGTCCAGGAGTTCTGATTATCCCAGATAATTACTCACCTGATACCAATGAGCAGCAGGGGGCTGCTACAAAAAGGAGCCCTGTGAGTTATTCAGGTGAGAAAGCTACAAGCAGTGAGTGAGACTGCATTTTTCTCCTAACAAATCTGCTGAGTGGTTCCTAAAGGTCTGTACTAAATGTTTTGTTGGTAGCGGGTAAGCCGTCCAACGATAGTCAGTTGTTGTCTGTCAGTAAGTGCTCAGAGAGCAAGGTTTTTCTTTTTGTTTGTTTTATTTATGTTTGTTTAAAGACCTTTAATAAAAGGAATACAATTTCTAAAAAGAATTCAGCCTTATGTGGTATTTCAAACCTTAAGACTGTGTGGTTACATGATCTCAGCTCACAATATATATATACCGTATTTGCTGGATTATAAGACGACCCTGATTATAAGACGACCCCCCAAAATCTGAATATTAACTTAGGAAAAAAAGAAAAAGCCTGAATATAAGACGACCCCAAAGGAAAAAAGTTTTACCAGTAAATGTTAATTCATGTAAACTATTTTTTTTAAAAAAAGCTATGATTGAGAAAAATATTTTTTTTGTTTTTATTTCTTGTATTTTCCAACCTGTCCCCCAGTTACGCACATCTGCCACCAGACTTGCCACTCCAATATGGCACTGTGGCCCATGATATGCCTTTTAACCCTCTATATGCCACTGTGCCCCATGGTATGCCTTTTGACCCCCTATGTGCCACTCTGCCTCCAGAAATGCCTTATATCCCTATATCCCATTCTGGCATTTAGGGGGTTAAAATGCATATTATGGGGCAGAGTGGCATATAGGGAGGTATAAGGCATTTCAGGAGGCAGAGTGGCATTAAGGGAGTTAAAAGGCATTGTATAGAGCACTCTGCCTCCAGAAATGCCTTATACCCCTATATGCCACTCTGGCATTTAGGGGGATAAAAGGCATATTATGGGGCAGAGTGGCATATAGGGAGGTATAAGGCATTTCAGGAGGCAGAGTGCTCTATTAAATGCCCCCTTAATGCCACTCCAGAAATGCCCTATGCCCCCATTTAACACACACACAAACACACCCTATACCCCCATTTAACTAACACACACACACACACACACTCTCTCTCTCCCCCCCCTTCCCCCTCTCTTACCGGTGCTTCCAGCCGGGGCCTTCCGCTGCAGCCGCAAGGAGGTGGAGTTGGCAGCTGGGGTTTGTATGCGTCCGTCGCGTATACTTTCCCCGGCTGTCAGAGATCAGAGTTCCCCGCACCGGTGCGGGGAACTCTGATCTCTGACAGTCGGGGAAGGTCTACCCGACGCACGCAGACAACCCCCGCTGCTAGCCACACCTCCTTCCGGCTGCAGCGGACGTTGCTACGCGGATCGCGTAGACGTCAACCCGCTGCCCCGGCAATACAGCAGGAAGCACCGGTAAGTGTGTGTATGATGGGGGGGGGGACAGGAGGATCCAGGTCCCCTGCAGCGGTGCGGGGGATCTGGATCTTAGTCTCCTAATCAGACCTCTATTTGAGGTCTGATTAGAAGACGACCCCGATTAGAAGACGAGGGGTATTTTTCAGAGCATTTGCTCTGAAAAAACTTCGTCTTATAATCGAGCAAATACGGTATATATATGTATATATATATATATATATGTATATATATATATATATATATATATATATATGTATATATATATATATATATATGTATATGTATATATATATATATATATGTATATATATATATATATATATATATGTATATATATATATATATATATATATGTATATATATACATGTATATATATATATATATGTATATATATATATGTATATATATATATATGTATATATATATATATATGTATATATATATATATATGTATATATATATACATATATGTATATATATATATATGTATATATATATATATATATACACATATATGTATATATATATATATATATATATATATATATATACATATATGTGTATATATATATATATATATATATATATATATATATATACACACGTGTGTGTGTGTAATCTCATGCGCTTCCCTCAATGGCAGAAATCAAATGGGGTCACACTAGTGTGTGTATGTGCAGTGTGTGTGTATGGGCAGTGTTTGTAAGCCAGTTTGTGTGTGTATATGTGTGTGTGTGTGTGTGTGTAAAGGCAGGGGAGTGTATACATGTGTGTATGGACAGATTTGTGTAAGGGCAGTGTATGTGCATACGTGTGTTTATGGGCACGTGTGTGTGTAAAGGCAGTGTGTATGCACAGTTTGTGTGTAAGAGCAGTGTAGGTATTTGTATGTTTGTAAGCTGGTGTGTGTGTAAAGGCAGGGTTGTGTATATGCGTGTTAATGGGCAGGTGTGTGTCAGGGCAGTCGAGTGTAGGGGCAGTGTAAGGCTATATGGGTGTTTATGGGTAGATGTGTATAAGGGCAGTGTATGTCTATATGGTTGCTTATGGGCAGTCGTGTGTAAGGGCAGTATATGCGCATATGCGTGTTAATGGGCAGATGTTTGTGTAAAGGCAGTGTGTATGTGTAAATGTGTGTGTAAGGACAGTGTAAATAAATAACCTCTGTGAAAAAAATAGCTGGGGGGCACAATTTTCCATTCTTGCCTTGGGCGCAAAAGGAGACAAGCATCTGATAACGCAAGAAACTGATTAATGTCATTCAGATTTCGGAAAAAAATAAATAATTCCATGTGCAATTATTTCTCTAGATGCTGAAAAAGCATTTGACAGACTAAATTGGCATTATCTTAAAGCAACACTACAAAAATGCAACACTTTCCTTCAGTGTTTGTCAGAGCTATAATGGCAATGTACTCTTCCCCAATAGCAAATGTTTTAAATGAAGGATTTGTTTCCAAGGATTATTCCAACAATTATTATCTCAAATGGAACAAGATATTATGTCCCCGATATTACATGTATTGGCATTGTATGTATGTAGCAGGTTTTCCCATACCTGAACAAAATACATTAAAATGTATTTGCAGATGATATTTTATTAACCATAACTGAATCTCAAAAATCTATCCCTTCATTATTTAATATATTAGAGAACTATAGTAAAATATCATACCATAAAATTAACACTAAAAAACTCAAGCTATGACATTAAATCTCCTACAAAGTACTGTAAATACTCTGAAACAACAATATGATTTTCTCTGGAAAATGCACTATATAGAGTATTTAGGGATACAACTGACTAATACCACTAAATAAATGATTCCAGCAAACATATCTGAACTGTGGATAGACATTAAAAAAGACTTTAATTCATGGGCCACTTATAATTTATCCTGGTTGGGTCGAATAGCTGCTTTTAAAATGACAACTTTTCCAAAATTATTATACATTTTTCCAGGGCTGCAACAACTAATCGATAAAATCGATAATAATCGATAATGAAAATCGTTGCCAACGAATTTCATTATCGATTAGTTGAATCGATTTTTATCGATTATAAAATGAGGGTTTTTTCAGAGCTCTGAAAAATACCCCTCATTATATAATCCGTTTAGTCTGACTCACAGCAGCAGCTCCTACTTACCAGTCCCTCCCTGTAATCACTGTGACAACTGGCCCTGCCCCTTCCTTCTCCCAGAAGGCCAGAACCACATGGCTGTGACACTCATCTAACTGTAAGTATAAAATTAATATTTGGGCTGCTGAAAGTTAGGGGAGGTGGGGGTTAATTTAGGGGCAGTTATGGTTAATGGGGTGTTTAGGGTTAATTTAGGGGCAGTTATGGTTAATGGGGTGTTTAGGGGCAGCTATGGTTAATGGGGTGTTTAGGGTTAATTTAGGGGCATCTATGGTTAATAGGGTGTTTAGGGGCAGCTATGGTTAATGGGGTGTTTAGGGTTAATATAGGAGCAGCTGTGGTTAATGGGGTGTTTGGGGTTAATTTGAGGCAGTTGTGGTTAATGGGGTGTTTAGGGTTAATTTAGGGGCTGTGGTGGTTGATGGGGGTCTTTAGGGTTAATTTAGGGGATGCTGTGGTTAATGGTGTGTTTAGGGTTAATTTAGGGTAGTTGTGTTTGATGGGGTATTTAGAGTTAATTTAGGGGTAGTTATGGTTAATGGGGTGTTTAGGGTTAATTTAATGATGAGGACTGAGGGTTAATTTAATTAATTCAATAAAGTTAACTTAAGGCGCAGTTAGAGGTAAAGGGGGGCAGACTAAAGGGAATCTAAATCCTGGGGGCAGTGAAGATTAACCCAGTACTTATTTATAAAAGTATGGTGTCAGTGTGCTGTGAACAGGTCTGTGACTCTGAGGGGACTATGAGGTATCTGGAGGGTATAAGGCATATCTGGGGGTATAAGGCATATACGGTATATAAGACATATGTGGGGAGGGCAGCGTGGCATGTCTGGGTAGGATGGAGTGGTGTATCGGGGTATAAGGCATATCAGGCACAGTGGCATATGTGGGGGTAGAGTGGAGTGGTATATGTGGGAGGCAGCATGGAGTGGCATATGTGGGAGGCAGCATGGAGTGGCATATGTGGCAGGCAGCGTGGAGTGGCATATGTGGCAGGCAGCGTGGAGTGGAATATGTGGGAGGCAGCGTGGAGTGGCATATGTGGCAGGCAGCGTGGAGTGGTATATGTGGGAGGCAGCGTGGAGTGGTATATGTGGGAGGCAGCGGGGAGTGGCATATGTGGGAGGCAGCGTGGAGTGGCATATGTGGGAGGCAGCGTGGAGTGGTATATGTGGGAGGCAGCGTGGAGTGGCATGTCTGGGAGGCAGCGTGGCAAGCCTGGGCTCAAATGTGCATAAATTGGGGGGGCTGGTTGGGAAATAAAGACAAGAAATGCATTTTATCAAAGTTTTTTTTTATTCTGCTGTTTGTATTTAACATCATTTGTTTATTAAATTATTTTAAATAAATGAAAAATGTACATTAATTTTTTTTATCCGATTAATCGACAAAATAATCGGCCAACTAATCGATTATGAAAATAATCGTTAGTTGCATCCCTACATTTTTCGCATGATGCCTCTACATATATCTAAAGCTACTTTAATAAAGTATCAAAAAGATGTAAACACATTTATTAACCAAGGGAAAAAAATAGAATAGCAGATAACTTATTATCTGATTTGGGTGGACTAGGCTTTCCGGATTTATATATTTTTCATAAAGCAGTACTTTTAGCACAGGGTGTTTTGTTACTTTCCCCTCCAGGTCAAATTGGCTAGGTTGATTTAGAGAATGCTGTGTTAATTTCTTATAAACCTGAAGAACTGTTATGGCTTCCTAAACAGCTTCGCCCCAGTGTAAAATGTACTCTGGAAACATCTAATATAGCATTGAAACCATGGGAGTGGACAGCTAGTTTGTGTCCTGAATTATTCAAAATTCAAAAGGTTACCCCATTTAAAAACACTCAGTGTTACAAATAGTTAATACAAATACATTACTCCTTATGAATCTCTGCAAGGAAGTGCCTTATATAAGAAAGGCGATTTTGGTTTGTTATTTTTCCCTACAGAAGCAAATGCTTCAAGACAAACTACCTTATATAGTCAAAAGGGAGGTAGAACTAGGAATAAACTTTACAACAGAACAATGGAACAAAAATGTACGTACTCTTTGCCAAACAAAATATTGTATAGATGGTATCTCACCCCATCATATTACATCATATGTTCCAAAATATTTCTCATCTTTGTTGGAGAGAATGTGGAGAAAGGGGTACTCTAAGTCACATTCTCTGGTATTACCACAAAATTTTTTTCTTCTCATCCAAACTACCGTATTTGCTCGATTATAAGACGACCCTGATTATAAGACGACCCTGATTATAAGACGACCCCCCAAAATCAAAATATTAATTTAGGAAAAAAACAAAAAGCCTGAAAATAAGACTACCCTATAGGAAAAAAGTTTTACTAGTAAATATTAATTCATGTAAACTAATTTTCATATTTAATAAAAGCTATGATTGAGAAAAATATATTTTTTATTTCCTTTTATTTGCCACCCTGCCCCCCCCAGTTATGCACATCTGCCCCCAGGCTTGCCACTCTGCCCCCAGAAATGCCTTATACCCCCCTATTTCCCACTCTGCCCCATGATGTGCCTTTTAACCCTCTAAATGCCACTCTGCCTCCAGAAATGTCTTATACCCTCCTATATGCCACTGTGCCCCATTATATGCCTTTTAAACCCCTATATGCCCCTCTGCCCCATGATATGCCTTATACCCTATATGCCACTATGGCATATAGGGGGTTAAAAGGCATATCATGGGGCTAAGTGTCATATAGGGGGTTAAAATGCATTTCTGGAGATATATATATATATATACTGCTAACAGCAATCACACTCCTATCAAGCCAAGGCAGCCAGTACATGCTGGAACCTGGGGATGTTAGAAGTGTGATTACAGCCTCCCAATGCCATGCTACCACCCCCACCCCCCCTTACACATCCATGCTATCACATACACACTCATTCACATACATTTAAATACTCATTCATTCCATTAATCACACACACACGCTCAAACCCCCCACCCCCTTACCTGAACTGCAGATCTCCCACTCGCAGACTTCTGCAGGGGCCCGGCTGTGCGAGCAGCTTCTCTGGCCCCGCCCCCAGAGGAAGGAGGGGGGAGGTAGAGTTATGTGAGGACTGTGCTAGCTTCCTGTTTCCTGCTGCTAATAGCAGAGATGCTGCTCACGATCAAAGCCCGGTAAGCAGCACGGCCGAAGCAGAATGAGGTCTGATTAGAAGACGACCTCGATTATAAGACGAGGGGTATTTTTCAGAGCATTTGCTCTGGAAAAAACATCGTCTTATAATCGAGCAAATACGGTACTTCAATTCAATGTTCCGGTCTCACCTGAGATTGCTCTTTTAGGAACAATACCTCATGGTATCTCCAGATCTAAATCAAAATTACTGGAATATATACTGTTAGCTGCCAAAATGGCCATAGTTAGGAAATGGAAAAATAACATACATATTTTATTGGATATAAAAAACATGGAATACATGTCTGATTCTCTTTCAGATTCAGTGGCTTTATATGATCCTATAGGGCTCCTATATCCAATTTAGCCCTTGGAAAAACTCTTACTTAAAATTGTACTTCATAACAGGTTATTCTTTCTTTTTGTAGTGTGGTAAGTAAAAAGGAGGGAAAGAAGAAGGAAACAGGGATGTATATGCATGTGTAGGTATATGTGTATGTATATTATGCATGTGTATGTAGGGATATATATCTTTGTATATGGCTTTGTGTAAATGGGCACATGGAGAAATGTGTTCTTTTTTCTTCTCGACTTAATGGTAATAAATATTTCTGCATATATCATATACTATGTGTGGTTATGTTTGGATATCTAATTATAAATGTATGTCTTTGCTACTGTGACAATGCTATGTATTTTAGTTTTATTTTTTCCCTTTCATTTTCATGTACTAACAAGTAATATTAGTTATTGGTTCACAATAAGGTAGAAACAAGGCCCGTAGTTTTTGTTTATGTTTTCTAAGTCAGGAATATTTTCTCTTCATATTTTAGCTAGCTATTATATTCTTATTTTAATATTCATTAATTTATTATTTTCACGTACTGGAGCCAATTCAATAATTGGAGACTAATTCGGAATTGAGTATCAGTTGTAACACATTTCTAATGTATTTTCTTCATCTCAAAAGTTTATTGTAAGTTACTATAGTCTATGAAATCAAAGCATCAATAACATTTTTTGAAAAAACAAAAAGGGGATAATGTTCTTCCTCCTATTACAACGCCAAAATGAACACTTGGAATATGCAAATTTGCTGCACAAAATGTTATTGGGGATCCAACAACTTTTACGTTTTTTTTCTTGCTTTCTGTTTTGCAAACTTATTAATGATGTCTTCAAAATCAATTTGCCTCAAAATGTCACTCTCAATGCACATTATTGTTAGGGTGTTAAGACGTTGTTCTTGCATTGAGGAACTTAACGCTGACTTTATAAGCTTTAGCTTGGAAAAGGAATGCTCTCCTTCAGCCATGGAGACATGTAACTTCGGTGTGATGGGACCCTCCATCACTGGGGCCACTGGAGAGGCCCGACTGCCAGCCTCCTCTCTATTGACTATGGGCCCTGGGTTTGTAAGGACTTCTGTTGCTACCCCCAGCAGTATATCATCCCATCACTTGCTGAGGGGATTATCTCCAGCAGACAGCCTGGATCCTCCTGTCTCCCCCCCCCCAACTTACTTGTGCGTCTGAGTTCCCTGTGTGTAGCCGGGGCAGCGTGTAGACATCTACGCACTGCCCGGACAACACACTGGGAGTCAGAAGCACCGGTTAGATTTTTTTTGGTGGGGTGGTGTTAAATGGGGGGCATAAGGCTTTTCTGTAGGCAGAGTGCTCTATGATATGCCTTTTAACCCCCTTAATGCCACTCTGCCTCCAGAAATGCCTTTTAACCCTGTATACGCCACTCTGCCTCCTGAAATGCCTTATACATCCCTATATGCCACTCTGCCCCATAATATGCCTTTTAACCCCCTAAATGCCAGACTGGCATATAGGGGTATAAGGCATTTCTGGAGGCAGAGTGGCACATAGGGGGTCAAAAGGCATATCATGGGGCACAGTGGCATGTAGAGGGTCAAAAGGCATATCATGGGGCACAGTGCCATTTAGAGGGTTAAAAGGCATATCATGGGGCACAGTGGCATATAGGAGGTATAAGGCATTTCTGGGGCAGATGTGCATAACTGGGGGGCAGGTTGGAAAATAGAAGGAAATAAAACCAAAATATTTTTCTCAATCATAGCTTTTATTAAAAAAAATACCGTATTTGCTCGATTAGAAGACGACCCTGATTATAAGACGACCCCCCAAAATCTGAATATTAACTTAGGAAAAAAAGAAAAAGCCTGAATATAAGATGACCCTAAAGGAAAAAAGTTTTACCAGTAAATGTTAATTCATGTAAACTATTTTTTTTAATAAAAGCTATGATTGAGAAAAATTTTTTTTTTGTTTTTATTTCCTTGTATTTTCCAACCTGTCCCCCAGTTACGCACATCTGCCCCCGGGCTTGCCACAATAATATGCCTTTTAACCCTCTATATGCCACTGTGCCCCATGGTAAGCCTTTTGACCCCCTAAGTGCCACTCTGCCTCCAGAAATGCCTTATACCCCTATATCCCATTCTAGCATTTAGGGGGTTAAAATGCATATTGTGGGGCAGAGTGGCATATAGGGAGGTATAAGGCATTCCAGGGGGCAGAGTGGCATTAAGGGAGTTAAAAGGCATTGTATAGAGCACTCTGCCTCCAGAAATGCCTTATACCCCTATATGCCACTCTGGCATTTAGGGGGTTAAAAGGCATATTATGGGGCAGAGTGGCATATAGGGAGGTATAAGGCATTTCAGGAGGCAGAGTGCTCTATTAAATGCCCCCTTAACGCCACTCTGCCTCCTGAAATGCCTTATACCTCCCTATATGCCACTCTGCCCCATAATATGCCTTTTAACCCCCTAAGTGCCAGAGTGGCATATAGGGGTATAAGGCATTCCAGAAATGCCCTATGCCCCCATTTAACACACACACACACTTACCGGTGCTTCCAATTTCTTGCTGTATTGCCGGGGCAGCGGGTTGACGTCTCCTTCCGCTGCAGCCGGTGGCACCGGTGCAGGGAACTCTGATCTCTGACAGTCGGGGAAGGTATTTGCGTCGGACGCAGACAACCCCCGCTGCTAGCCACACCTCCTAGCGGCTGCAGCGGACGTTGTCTATGCGGATCGCGTAGACGTCAACCCGCTGCCCCGGCAATACAGCAAGAAGCACCGGTAAGTGTGTGTGTGGGGGGGGTGTTAAATGGGGGGGCGGAGACAGGAGGATCCAGGTTCCCTGCAGCGGTGCGGGGGATCTGGATCTTAGTCTCATAATCAGACCTCTATTTGAGGTCTGATTAGAAGACGACCCCGATTAGAAGACGAGGGGTATTTTTCAGAGCATTTGCTCTGAAAAAAACCTCGTCTTATAATCGAGCAAATACGGTAGTTTAGATGAATTAACATTTACTGGTAAAACTTTTTTCCTATAGGGTCGTTTTATATTCAGGCTTTTTCTTTTTTTTCCTAAATTACTATTTAGATTTGGGGGGTCGTCTTTTAATCAGGGTCGTCTTATAATCGTGCAAATACGGTATTAAAGAAACAGTGGATGTCGCTTCACTGTATACAGCCATCAAACACGATCAGAGAATAGAAGCAATAAATAAAACACTCACACAGGACGTAAATATGACTAGAATATAAAAAACTTTATTTTAGATTGCATCGATTTTATTCTTAAATATAATTATTTTTGGTTCGAGAACAGCTTTTACCTACAAGTATGTGGTACAGCTATGGGTACCAGGTTCGCACCTAGCTACGCAAATATATTCATAGCAGAATGGGAGAACAAATTTATATGGAGCAATAACCCCTTTGGTGCAGACCTGGTCCTATGGAGGCACTATATTGACAATGTTTTAATTATATGTAGAGGGACTCCAGAGAAAATAAATTATATAAATGAGAATCAATATAATCTTAAATTTACTTCCAACATACTGGAAGAATGTATAGAATTTTTAGATGTGGAATTGTTTATAGACAATGTAATGGGTTCACCAAGAGAGCTGTAGTAACTCCCAGAGATCACCCACATATATCCTCCTGTTGTCCCCGGAATCACTTCCAGCACCAGCCAGCATGCGCACCTTGGAACCCTGCTACGTGTACCCAATAAGTAGACACAACTACCTTGAATTGAGTACAGCAGAAATGAACAGTTTATTGTTGTAAAACGTAGACTCATATAGCCACAGAACTTCATTAACATAAACCAACATTGATAAACAGGTAGACAACCCAACCTTTAATCCCCTTTAGCTACTGAATCTCCCCCTGGCAGCAATCCTGTTATGGGATTAGTTTACACAATGGAGTTCCTGCCTAAAACATTCAAATTTCTTTGAGAAATATTACCCAGTGTACAAAATAGAGAAAAGCCTGATACAGATAAAACAAATGGACAGAGCACATCTGTTAGAGGAGAATGACAGAAAATAAAAACAAAAAAGATTTTAGCTTTTCTTTTTTCACACTATATAACACAGAAGCCAATCATGTTAAGAATACCCTACAAAGGCATTGGTATATTATAAGTGATGAAGTTCTAGGTACTATGTTACTAGATAAACCACAAATTATATACAAGAAAACAGATACATTAAAAAATATTTTTTCTCTCAGTGTTCTACCAATAGTAAAAATGGAAAATAATAGGGATTCATGTTTAAGAAAAAAACCTGAAGGCTTCTTTCCATGTGGAAGGTATAAAATGTGTACATTTTTACCAAAGAAAACCTATAGCTTTATGTGTACAAGGACAGGTTTAACTTAACAATATTAAACAATTCATTAATTGTAATTCAAAAAAGGTAGTCTACCTGCTACAATGCTTATGTGGATCCCAATATGTTGGAAGAACAATCGGACCCCTTAAAAGAAAGAGCCCTGGAACATTTGGGCAATATTAGAATAAAAACATCAAACACAATGTCGTGGAATTATAGGAATTGATTCAATTTCTCCCTACTGGAGAGGCGGGATAATATAGAAAATTTATCCAAGAAAGAAACGAAATGGATTTTTAAATTAAAAACTTTTTAAAAAGGGGGTCTAAATACAGAATTGGACATTTTAGCCTTCATATAGTTTCACCCTGGATGAGGTTTTATGTATAATGATAAGGTACTGTTAACAAAAGGGGCCTATAAACAACAAAAAAATTATCTTATCTCCACTTTTTATCTCTGATGGTTTATAATTTTATATATATATATATATATATATATATATATATATATATATATTTATTTATATATGACATTCTCCCACAATATATATATAGTTTTATAATGTTGAAAAAACCTTCTCCTTGATTGATGTTTCAGCCGTATCCATCTTTTTATGGCCGTCTTGACAGATGTATAAATTTTTATGTTGCGTAAGAATAATTTCTCCGGATCTATCTTTCGGCTGTCGTCCATCTGATATCAATACATCCGTTTAACACTAAACGCTTAGACACTCTATCGACCTATCACATGTTTCGTTTGACTCTAACCCTCCCTGATCTGTATAGTATATTCTCAAATAGTACACACAGTCACTGTTGATCTCTATCCATAGCTAGTATCCCACAATGGGACAACTATAAGAGCTACAAATGCGGGTGTGAAGAATGCTGTCTCCATGGTGAGACGTACAAACAGACATGAACGTTACTACGTAGGGGGGAGGGAGATACAAGTGACGTGTACGGAAGTTCCATAAAAGGACTGAATAAAGGAGTGGAAGAATGGAGCGGACAACTTACCTTCTGAGGAAGCCACTATAGACCAAAGGGTCTAGGCAAAACGCGTTGAGGATTTGCACATTGAGAGAGGACTTATCTCTTTTTTTGGGACCTTACTATTAATTATCTATTTATTTATTTATCCATTGGCTCCGTGTCTATGTATCTACTTTTATAAGTACAATCAGATTTTTAATAAAGTTTTTAAGGGTATGTCCCTCAATAAATTTATATGACCAACCCCTGATTTTCTTTATAAAAATATATGGCAGCTGCACTTTTCATGAGGATGTACTCTTTATTCCTCTTTTGAAAATATATGGCACTATATGGCACTTTTTTGAAAATCTTTTGCAGCTGCACTTTTTTCGACAGTCTTCCAAAAAATAAGAGCATTAGCACTTTGAATGATAGTATATACATTTGTTCTGAAGCACTTTTTTCCCTTTTGTCACCTTACTCAGATTTAAAGATACTGAGAAGAGCCTGAATATCACAGAATAACTGTGAGTGCAATATTCACCACACGTAAACCACACATTGGTTGCTACAGGCTATACTATTGTTATTTTTTTTTTCTCCTTTTCCCATTTAACACGAGCGCCCCTAAGTGGAAGTGATCATAGTAAACAAATGACTTGGGTTAGCGAACCCCAAAGTTTCATCAGTTGGGGGGAATGCGTGAAGACGTAAGACGCTAGAGGGGCAGGGCGTCTGAGTTCGCGGGCAAACGAGCTAGCCGGCACTCACCTCATACACCCGTTTCGCGGTACGTTGCGGTACGCGGTGCACGAAGACGGACCCTTGTCCTTCGTATACTCTGCTATCCCCCTCCTCTGACATTTAAGGGGGGAAAGAAGAATTCAAAGATAAAGGAGGAACGATCAACGTGAGGTGGTGTGGCGAGGGGTCTCGGTTTGGACAGTGCTGCATTAGTGAATGTTGCGGATTAAAGACAACTACTGAACTCCTGCTGTTGAAATGATTTGGCTTGTATAACACACCAGACACCAGAACGATATTGGAAGGAAAAACGCAGTGAGTTTGCTCTATTAAATCTTATTTACTTCATCAATGAAATAAATGAATATTATGAATGCTATGATAATTTATAACTAAAGAAGATAAAGGAGAAAGTGAAGGAAGAAGGGGGAGTAATAATAAATACAAATACTGAGCAACTGAGCAATATATTGATATATAGATACATACTCGGACAATAAATTTACTTCAACTATATTCAAGATATATAGATTAATACTTTGTTATATAACAGATTATAAGGGAACGAATGTCTCAAAGAAGAGGGGCAGAAGAGAAAAGAAAGGACAGAAAAAACGATCAAGAAAATAAAAAATAAAAAAAATGGTGGCAATGTTCTCTCCTATCCCACAAAAAAAGAAAATATTAGCCCAGACTCTAGAAGATATAGAACAAGTAACTGCAAATATAGCTGAGAGTGTTGAAGAAACTACAGAATTAGTCCCTATACAGGGTACAACGAGCAAAAATATCAAATATGGTGATATACTCACCCAAGAAAATATGCAGCAATGTATACAAGAGTGCCCAGAACAACAATTAATACAAATAAAACAAGAATTAAAAACATATTTCATGGACATTAAAAGCGATATTAATAATATTGGTGAATGCCTCAAAATGGTAGAACAAAATTGTGAACGGATTAAGCTCAAGCAAGATACTACTAGAGAAAATCAATTATTATTAGAAAACAGAATAATTACACTGGAAGCTAAATTGGCAGATTTGGAAGACAGAAGTCGAAATAAAAATATTAGAATTAGAGGCTTGCCAGAAAAGATCACTTTGAAAGACCTTATTCCGACTATAATATTGCTATTCCAAGATATGGGTATAAACGAAGCACAAAATTAAAACATCATAGAAAAAGCACATAGGATAACAAAACTGAAATCTATAACTATAGAAACCCCCAGAGACGTAATTGTTCAATTCTCATCATTCCGGATTCGTCAAAAAATTCTTTATTCGTCAAAATTGTATAATCCAAAAGAAGAAAGATTTAAAAACATTACTTTTTTCCAAGACCTCTCTCTAAAAACCCATCAACAAAGAACCTCATATAAGGACATCACTAAGATTTTAAGAGAAAATAATGTGCGATATAAATGGGGATATTCCTCGAAACTGATGGTACTTTATTAAGGATCATATCAATTTGACACATGTACAAAGGCTTAAGAATGGTGGACATCAAAAGAAACAAAAAACTAAATGATAAAGAAATGAGAGTGCCTGGCCTTTTTTTTTTTTTTCATAGGGATGGAGTTACAAATATACTAAATGTAATTTACTTAGAATTTAAGAAAAATATATAATATTAGATGTGCACTTTGAAAAAAGATAAAATATTTTTTTTTTTTTTGCCACCTTTTTAGGTGACAGTGATATAAATCACTACTTACACTCACACGCAACACGCCACACAAATTATACATCCTTTCACATAGGAGATTAGATTCTCTCACTTATACACATAACAATTTAAATTAGATAAATACACTATACAATTTTGAGATTTGTTACTGCCTGATAATTACTTATAACATTATTAATTTTACATTATGTTTACTTATTCACTTTTTTTTTTTTTTTTTACACTATCACTAAGAATGTCACATGGCTTAGGTAGGAATGTTAATTTTTCCTGCCTTGTAATTATACACAATATTCCTAACTTAATACTTATTTACTTACCAGTGGCGGAACTACCGGGGTCGCAGGGGTCGCGACTGCGACCGGGCCCCGGTGGCAGGGGGACCCAAGCCAAGGGGCCGCCCGAAATCGGGCCCCGGCAGCAAGGGGGCCCAAGCCAAGGGGCCGCCCGAAATCGGGCCCCGGCGGCAGGGGGGCCCAAGCCAAGGGGCCACCCGAAATATTTTTCCGTTTTTTTTTTTGTTGTTTTTTTTTTTTTTTTAAATAAGGCAAGCCGGGCCACGGAGCTGGCGACGGCCGCCTAGTCATTGATGCAGCGTGAGGGGCGAAAGCTCCGCCCCCCGGTGGGCCGGGCAGCCCAGGGCCGGATTCACGCAGGGGCTGATGGAGCTGAAGCTCCAGCCCCCTACCTTAAAATAGGCCCAGTCAGGACGGGACTGACTGGGCCTATGCGGCCTCTACGGCCGTCTATAACTCAGGGCAAAAGGGGCACTTGCCCCTTAACCCTGCAGCAGCTGCGACCGGGCCCGCCACTCTAGGGGGCCCGGGCAACCCCCACGATTAATTCCGCGGGGGGCCGCTACTTACTGGCAGATGCGCGCGAGCCGAGGATGCCGGGGACGCAGGAATCCAACAGTCACGTGACGTACGTCACATGACCCTGCTGCGCATCTGCTTCCCCCTGTGCACTGAACAGGTTGGTCTGCGAGCGCCGAGTGGCACATACTTTTTACATCTTCGGTTGTTCAGGTAAGGGGAGGCTGCATGAAGGAGTATTTGAGATTGAGTGAGTGAATACACAATGAGAAGGAGTGAGTGAATGAATGTTTGTGAATGAGTATATGTAAATGAGTATCTGAATGAGGGAATTAATGAGTATCAATGTATGCATATCTGAATGATTGAATGGATTATCTGTGAATTAGTGAGTAAGGGGGGGCAAAGAGACCACAGTCAGGCTGTTTTGGGGCCAAAGATGCCACAGGAGGGCTGTTTTGGGGCCAAAGATGCCACAGGAGGGCTGTTATGGTGGCAAAGATGCCACAGGAGGGCTGTTATGGTGGCAAAGATGCCACAGGAGGGCTGTTATGGTGGCAAAGATGCCACAGGCGGGCTGTTATGGGGCCAAAGATGCCACAGGCGGGCTATTATGGGGCCAAAGATGCCACAGGCGGGCTGTTATGGGGCCAAAGATGCCACAAGCGGGCTGTTTTAGTGGCAAAGATGCCACAGGCGGGCTGTTTTGGTGGCAAAGATGCCACAGGCGGGCTGTTTTGGTGGCAAAGATGCCCGTCTGTGACATCTTTGCCACCAAAACAGCCTTGTTTTGGTGGCAAAGATGCCACAGGTGGGCTGTTTTGGTGGCAAAGATGCCACAGGCGGGCTGTTTTGGGGCCAAAAATGCCACAGGCGGGCTGTTTTGGGGCCAAAGATGCCACAGGCGGGCTGTTTTGGGAGCAAAGATGGCAAGTCCTATTCTTCCAATCTGGGTCCTAGGCAGGTCTGGGTGCCAGGTCTGATTTGATACTAAAGTGGGGTGGCTGGCATAAATACACAATGTAGGGCTGGCTGACGGGGAAATACGCAAGGGCAGTAATGTGGGGGCATTAATTCACAAGTGGGTGCTGGCTGGGACATCAGTGCATCACATAAATCAATACTAAAGTGAGGCTGGCTGGGGGCATAAATACACAATGGGGGGCTCTCTTAAGTGCATAAATACACGTGGGTGCTGGCAGCATCAATACACAAGAGAGCCAGCTGCGTCCATCACATAAATCAAAGGGAAAGCGTCCGTGGAAACCCTCCGGATGCGGGTGTCAGTGTGGCAGAGCCTGTCCTGGTGTTTGTGTATAGCACTTTATAAATTGCATGACGTTATGATTAATTTATTATATATTTATGTAATGCTAATTGATTACAGTGACAAAAGCATGCGGAAATATAACTAATAGACAACAAGAAATGGTATATTATATTTGTCAGAATTTGGTTTAACAAGAAATAAATAAATAAATAAATAAATAAAAATGGGCTGCTCAGTCTTAAATGCCCGGGCCTATTTTTTGTCCCAGTCCGGGCCTGCTCAGAGCGCAGGAGCACCGGATGTCGTGTCACTCACTGACATCCTGTTTGAAAATAAAACGGCAGTCTATCAGGGCCCCAAAGTGGAAGGAATATGTAGGTCAGTACAATAATGTATTTAAAAAAAAAAATTGTATGTGTGTATATGGCATTAAATTATTATTTAATTATTATTTAAATTATAAACATAAAAATAAATCAATTTTAAGAATTTTAAATTCTTTAAAAAAATGGAGATTCCTAGGGGGTGGGGGGCCCTTAACAGATTCTCGCACCCGGGCCCTGAGGCGTCTAGTTACGCCCCTGTTACTTACGATGAATGTCACACAGCTCAGGAAGGCATATTAACTTTAGACAGGACGTTAGTCCTTAAAGTATTTCACACCCTAATGGATTAGGCACTACACTTTGACAATTTTTTTTTTTATTTTTTTTTTATTTTTTTTAATTTATTACTACATAATAGAATGTGCACATAGAAATGAAATTTAAAATTTGTGATATATCTGATAGATATAGGTAGCAATCGTATACAGATAACAATAATATATATATTATAGAATGTGTATGTAGATAACAAATTTAAAACCTGTGATACAATTGATAGGTATAGGTAGCAATTGTATATAGATAACAATAAAAAACTGCGTGATATAAAGGATAGCTATATCCTATCCAAATATATAATTTGATGGAATTTTTTTTTTCTTCAGCAGAATGTGTATATAGATAACAATTGGAATTTAAAATCTGTCATACAACTGATAGTTATAGGTAGCAATTGTATACAGATAATTTTTTTTCTCGTTTTCCCGCGAACCCGATCTATATACCCCTAGTATTTTGTGAGAACCACAGATGCAATTGAATCCTAGGCGGCTCAGTGTTATGAGGTCCAGGAATAAGGGAAGGACCTACTGGAATACCTTTGTTCATATGTATGTACAGCACAAAGAAAAGGAGCAGTACTACATATTATATGTTCTTTTTTGTCTAAATATTTTTTCTTACTATACTAAATGTATATGGATACTATGTTCTACTTTTTTATATATATGTAAGTTTTATTTTTCTTCTCTGTGGACTCTGACTAATAATATTTCTTGCCTCAGCCAGGTATATATGTTGTTGAAAATAAGATTTAGATTAAGATGGTACGTTTTCCATCATTAAACGTACATTAAACAGTCCTCAAAAGCAATTTACATTAGTTAAATTATTAAAAAAAGAAAAAATAGATATTTGTTTGCTTCAAGAGACTCATTGGCTCAATTTAATGGATAATCAAATCAAGAATAAATATATAACTAAAGTCTTATTTTCTTCTATGCCAGGGGGAAAAAAAAGAGGCGTAGCCATGATATTTACCAATAGAATAAAAGTTGACATATTATATCAAGAGACGGATCCAGAAGCCAGATTTATAATAGTAATCTGTAAAATACAAAATTAAATATATACTATAGTCAATTTATATGCTCCAAATGTTAACTCGGTAAAATTTATAGAAAATCTATTAAATAGGGTTGGGCGGATTGCTAAGGGAATATTGATAATGGCGGGAGATTTCAATTGTATACCTGATACTATAATGGATAAGATGTTAAAAAGAGGTGAATTACCTGGGAAAGAAATAATTAGATCTGCTAGACTATTGACACATTTTATCAAAAAAAAATCTACTTTTCGATATTTGGAGAGTCTTTAATCCCTGTGTTAGGGAATATACACATTTTTCAGCGCCGCATTCGTCATATGCAAGGATAGATCTAATTATGGGAAATAAACTCTTAGTAGATCGTGTTAAGAAAGTTCTAATTAAAAATATAATATGGTCTGATCATAATGCTATCATTTGGGAAACCTATTCAAAAATTAACCAAAATATACATAGGGAATGGAGATTGAATCTTAATTTAACCCCTTAAGGACCGGGCTCATTTTTCGTTTTGTACCCTGTGGGACCGAAGCTGTTTTGACACTTTTGTGGTGCTTGTGTTCAGCTGTAATTTTCTCCTCACCCATTTAGTGTACCCACATAAGTTATATATTGTTTTTTTCAGGACAAGATGCCATTATTTTGATCGTATCATCTTATTTACTATAAAAAAAATAAAAAAAACATGGTGAAAAATTGAAAAAAAACCCAGCTAAAAACTAGCTAAATAGATTCTACTACTTGTCCTGAGTTTAGAAATACCCAATGTGTTTATGTTTGTTTGCTGTTTTTTGTAAGTTATAGGGCAATAAGTACAAGCAGCGTTTTATGATTTCCAAATCTTTTTTAACAAATCTGGTCAGTCTGCCTCCATCTCCTCTTTGGAATATCTTTGAAGCCGGTTAACTCAATTTAACCCATTCAAACCATATATTTTTGAAAACTAGACACCCCAGGGTATTCCAAATGCTGTTATTTTAACCCCTTCCATGCACCAATTATTGAACTACACTTTGTCAAACTTTGTAATAGTTTTTTTTTTCACACAAATTGTACTTTAGTTATAGATATACAGGTACTGGTATATGTCACTGTCAAACAGCACCCCAATATGTGTTCAGGAACATCTCCTGAGTGCAGTGATACCCGACATGCATGGATTTGTCGTGTTGTTTCAGATTTAAAATGCCACATTTGGGAAGTGCGCTTTTTTTCTCCATTTTGGTCAGTCTGTACCTATGCCCTATCTTTGAGCTCGGCCACTCCAATTTACCCTATCAGCCATTTTTTTTTATATATTAGACACCCCTTGGGTATTTGAAGTGCTTTTATTTTAACTCTTTATTGAGATTTTTGAGAAATTTTAGCACTTGCTCAAAATAATAAACTTTATTTTTTTATTTTATTTTATTTTTTTAATACTTTTTTATATTTTTATTTACACATTTTGCTGGTACTGGATGGTTCATCTAGTGGCATCACTGCATAATTATTTTTAAATGTTAACACTTTTTTTTGTTTTTTTTTGTTGACGCCCTGGTGACATGGCCCCCGATGCCGATCTCGGCGTTACTGAATGCCTCGACATCGAGGCATTACAGTAACGCCGTTTAAGCGAAGAAAGTGATCGTTGATCACTTTCCAAGCTTATTTAATTTTTTGACGGTTCAGGACCGTCAAAGGTCATTTAGTGACCTTCTTGTCATGACGGTCCTGAACCGGCAAAGATCGCGAAGGGGCTATTGAAACAAAAAACACATTTAGAAAACTTAGAAATTAATACTAATCTATATTTTCAAGAAAATGACAATGAAAATGTATCCCGGGCTACATTGTGGTGTGCCTATAAGAGCGTAATAAGAGACCATTTGATCAAATTAGGCAGTTTAGAAAATAGAAAAAGAGGCTTTGATCTTTCTACTCTATATATAAATTTATATGAACTTGATATGATAAATAAAAAATCCCCAACCAAATTTAGATCTAATAAAAAAACTCTACTTAAAAAACGAATAAATGAACTGGAAACAGAAAAAATAAATAAAAATCTAGAAAGATTAAAACAGTATTGGTACCATAAAAACAATAGAGTTGATAAAATACTAACTGATAGACTTAAAAAAAAACAAGCAAAAGACCGTATCTATAAAATAGTGGAAGATAATAAGGCATATATGACTCCAGAAGGAATTGGGAGTATATTTAATCAATATTATGCATCTCTCTATAATTTAAGGAATGATATACATCCAGAAGAAATTAAAAAAAATTTTTGATTTACCCATTCCTAAGATCTCTATAGATCAATTAAAAGAATTAAATAAACCAAAAGAGGTAATAAAGGCAATTTAAAACCTTAAAAATTCCAGGTCCTGACGGGTTTAGTGGAGAATTCTATAAAATATTTAAAAAGAACATAACTAAAGCTTTAACAGCAATGTTTAACAAAATAAGTAGGAAGGGAGAAGCCCCAGAAGAGTTTTTAAGGGCAAATATATTACCAATACCTAAACCTAAGAAAAGTTCTGAAGATATAAGAAATTATAGACCTATTTCTCTTATTAATGAAGATATGAAAATTTATGTGACAATATTAGCGAAAAGGCTGAAGCAAGTAATATCGGATATAATTCATTTTATTCTAAAATAGGCTTTATTTATTTACGAATTATTGATATACTTGATGCAATAAATATACAAAAAAAAACGCTCTGTCTTCTGGCATTAGACGCCGAGAAAGCCTTTGACCGGGTGAATTGGGATTTTATGTTCCATGCTATTAGGGCCTTTCGAATTGATGGCTTATTCATTTCAGCAATTAAATCTTTATATCTAAATTCTACGGCGAGGACAATTGGACAAAATATTAAAGCAGACTGGTTTCATTTGGCAAATGGAACACGGCAGGGCTGCCCCCTCTCCCCTTTATTATATATAATGACTATGGAGATTTTAGCAATCTCTATACGTAAAAACGATTATATAAAAGGCTTTCATTTCTTACAAGAAGAATCCAAAATATGCTTATACGCAGATGATATTCTCATAACTATAGAAGAACCTGAGAAATCGATTAAGGCCCTGATGGAAACGATTAAGAAATATTCATATATCTCAAATTGTATGTTAAATATAGAAAAATCTGAAATTCAATCTAAACAAATAATACAACAAGAATTTAAATTTAGCTGGAAACAGCAAGATCTTAATTATTTGGGGCTAAAAATTGCACCAAAAGTAGAAGATATAGTTGAACGGAATTTCATGCCTCTACTTAAAGAAACAAACTATCTATTAAAAGAATGGCGAAATACAGAATTATCCTGGATAGGTAGAATTAATGTGATTAACGCATATCTTCTCCCAAAATGCGAGAATGCAAAAAGATTAAGAAAAAATTGAATCTAACCAATAAGGTTCTAGATAATACGAAATTGGATACCATAGAATTTATTATTCCTAATATAAATTTAAGTATATGGAAAACCGCGGGAATTGAAGAATTAAATGATATTTTACTCAAGGACAATATAAAATCTTTTGATCAGATACACAGGGAGTTTAATCTACCTAGCTCAGAAATATTTACTTATCTGAGAGTAAAATCCTTTATAATACAAGCAAGATATAAAAAGGGCAAAGAACTCCATTGTAAACATCAAAATTTATTTAATAAACGATATAAAAAAAGTATTGTCCAAATCGTTTGAAGTAATCAATAAAATGGACAAGAGTCCATCAACTTTAATTATAGCAAAATGGAATAGAGATACAACGAGACAAATAACAGAAATAGATTGGTATAAAGCAATAAACAATACTTATAATTTAATTCATTCCATAACAATTAGAGAGAATTATTTTAAATTAATTAATCAATGGTATCTAACTCCGACAAAAATAAAATCTATGTTTCCAAGTTCTTCAGACAGATGTTGGCGATGCAATCAGGAAAGGGGAGATTACAAACATATATGGTGGACGTGTACAAAAGTAAGGCCTCTTTGGAGGTTTGCCTTCGAGCTCCTAGAAAAAATAGGTAATATTAAGATTAATAAAACATTAGAAATTGCTCTTCTCCACATATTCCCATCTGAATTATCATCAAAAATAATAATAATAATCACTCATATATGTGCAGCTACAAAATTATTGATTGCAAGAAATTGGAAAGAAAGTAAACCATTTTTATACTCACAACTGAGAAATCAGGTGTTATTTCAATTACAGATGGAGAGAGTTTTGCATTGGATTAGTCCACAAAAGAAAAGAAAAACAACTATATACAAGGACTGGATTACTAAATAAACAATATATGAGTAATATAATAATCAACACATATTCCCGGCTTTTGGTTTATTGTATTCTGTTTTTTTTTTCTTAATTGGGGTGATGTGGTTTGATATAAGCAAAAATTAGACATTAGTAATATAAAAAAAAAAGGAAAAAAAAATATATATTCTTTTTTTTTTCTTTTTATGTAAGACATTAAATGAAATATAAAAATGTGCATTATATAATTAATATCTAACGATGACATTCTAACCCCTTAGTTGTTATTTTTCTTCTTTATCTGTCTACCTGATGTTTAATTTGTTTGTATGTATTATGAAAACAACAAAAATAAAAATTAAAAGGAAAAAAAAAAGACTTAGGTAAGGATGCGGTGGTGGGTTGATAACTTTTTGGTGGAAAGTTATTCTTCTTTTTGCTTGGTAACAGCCACATAGGATTGTATCTTTTTTAAGAATTGTATAAATACTACATGTTCTGCGATTGTAAAATTGCTTTGGCTATTCACGCTGCATGTTCTCCTTTGATCCGGATTAAAGATTACTTCCTACTTCTCCTCTTCTTACTATCTAACACAACCATTATAAGCACAGCCAAAAGCAGTACTGTAATCCTTTACTTCAAAAGCCTTATGGAAATACATAGTACTTTGTCGTGTTTGAGTTTTGCTTAGACTCCTTGGTGGTTAAAAATATAAATATTTTGCCACTTCTCCTTCTCCGGAAGAGTGTGCTAGGTATGTCTACCCAGATGTATGCTGGAGTAAAGGACATTATGTGAGACACTTGCTTTATTGTTATTATTATAGTTTTTTATGTGTAAACCTTACACCATAACAAAAAGTTTTTCTTTACAGACATTTATAATAGTTGTACTTGGTGGGAAACTCTCCTCCTGCTAAATGTGAAGCATCACAGAGTAAAGTTAAATAATATTGTGGGCTGTTCCAGGGATTGCAGAGGGGTGAGACCAGCTAAGACAGAGTTATAATAATAAAGGCGGGAGATAATAAGGGCATGGACGAGAGCATTAGTGGCATCCTGTATTAGGAAGGGACGGATGCAGGCAATGTTTTTAAGATGGAGAAGGCAGATTTTAGACACAGACTGAATGTGGGGGGTGAACGAAAGGTCGGAGTCAAGAGTGACACCAAGACAGCAGGCATGAGGAGACTGGGAGATGATAGCACCATTAACATTAAGGTAAACTGCTGGGGAAATCTTAGCATTGCAGGAAGGGAAGATGAGAAGTTTGGTTTTGGAGAGATTGAGTTTCAGGAAACATGCAGGCATCCAGGTAGAGACAGAGGCGAGACAGTTAGTTACACGATCTAAGACAGAAGGAGAGAGATCAGGAGAGGATAGATAGATCTGGATGTCATGAGCATACAGGTGGTATTGAAAGCCAAAGGATGCAATTAGTTTGCGAAGTGAGGAAGTGTAGAGAGAACAGAAGGGGTCCTAGAACTGAGCCTTGGGATACCCCCACTGATATGAGGAGGGGAAGTGTTACTGGAGACAGTGACGCTGAAGGTAAGATCAGAGAGGTAGGAAGTGAACCAGGAGGGAGCAGTGTCATAGAGACCAAGAGCATGAAGAGTTTGAAGGAAAAGAGGGTGGTCCACAGTGTCAAAAGCAGCAGAAAGGTCCAGTAGGTTAGCATAGAGTAGTGGCCCTTGGATTTTGCAGTAAGTAGGTCATTTGTAACTTTAGTAAGGGTGGTCTCAGTTGAGTGTCGAGGGCGAAAACCAGATTGAAGAGGGTCAAGTAAGGAGTTGGAGTCAAAAAACTTAGTTAATTGGGTATAAACGATTCTTTCAAGAAGCTTAGAGGTGAGAGATTGGACGGTAATTGGACAATAATTTACATAGAGAATATGTTAACTTATTTGAATTACATTGTTAATAATCATATTTTCATAATATAGTTTTTGTGTGAACCGATACCATATTTTATAAATTTTAACCATGTTCAGTCAACTGTATTGTTTGCATTTCTATAGGATAAATATTGCTGTGGTATACATTCTTTATGGAATAAATCATATTGCATTATACATTTTACAAATGAATTATTTGGTAGTTTTTAATATTCCCTCTTCACACCAAAACATGTTTATCCATTTATTAATCAACTTATTTTTTATTCAACAGACATCCAAGACACCCAAAATAAATTTTGGATTAATCTTAAAAATCCTGGAAACATCTCCAACTACAAATCTGTAAATTACAGATTACCTTTATGTAATGAAATACCACCTAGTTTACGTAAGTGGAAGCAGCTGTATTTATATTATCCAAATGTTTTATATTTATAAGTAAACCATTTTGAGCGTTAAAATATTAATGTATTGTTGTTAATTCACATTTAAAATTGTTTTAATATTTTTAAGCATTTCAATGCTAATATGTTGACACTGTATTTCATCTAGGCGTCGGAAAAATATTTTTAACACCATTCTACTGAAAATCCATATGACATTTTTCTTACATATTAATGCCCTTACATGAAAGAAGAAAATCAGCATGTTTGGCTTACAAACCTAACATAACATAAAATGTCAAGCCCAATATCAGTAAGGTGAATCTCATCCTCCAACTTAGAATTCTCATTTTTCAATGAATGATGTCTCACCACGATGCCCCTGTTATGAGAAACAAAACAAGATATCGCCTTATAAACTTTTGTCTTTGCATTATCTTGAGCTGTGGGAGATCTTGCCATCCTCCATTTTATATCCTGAATCAAACCACGTATTGGGACCATACCTAAATCTTTAACCCTTGCATGTACCAGAAGTATCCAGGGGTGTCCGTCCCAGCGAGACGGCCCCATGACTTCTAACAAAACATTGAACCAAACCATACCCCTAACGGCAATCCAATGAAGCAAAACTGGGAACCAGGGAAATCTAAGCGGCCACCAGCTGGAATGAACACCCAATCTTGTGGCAGCCCATTATCGAACTAATGCCCCAGGATCCAAATTGCACAGAGGGACCTAAAAAAACCCCAGAAACTAGACTTGTGCATTCTTTTCGCCCTGCAGGCGACCAATAGGTTCACTTGCACGGCCTTTTTAACTCCTGACGGCAAACCACCGTCAGGGGTTAACTTGGTCGGCAGAGTCCACTGGTCTCCCTGCTTCCACGGTTTGTCCGTACGAACGACCAATAAAGTCGTTTGTACAGACCTTTAACTGTTGTAGCAGGGAGACCAGTGGTCTCTGCCGGCCAAGTTGCTGGGCCAGGATTTTAAAAGTTTGTACGAGCGACTCTATCTATATATACACATTTTAAAGTACAGTATTTGCTCGATTATAAGACAAGGTTTTTTCCAGAGCAAATGCTCTGAAAAATACCCCTCGTCTTATAATCGAGGTCGTCTTATAATCAGACCTCGACTGGGTCTGACTATGAGACTAAGATCCAGATCCCCCGCAGCGATGCAGGGGACTTGGATCCTCCTGTTCCCCCCCTCAACTTACCGGTACTTCTGAGTCCCCGGTGCTTAGTCCGGACAGCGTGTAGAGCTCTACTTGATTTGCCTCTCTGGCATTTAGGGGGTTAAAAGGCATATTATGGGGCAGAGTGGCATATAGGGAGGTCAAAAGGCATATCATGGGGCACAGTGGCATTTAGAGGGTTAAAAGGCACGATGGACGCAGACAACCCTCGCTGCTAACTGCACCTCCTCCTGGCTGCAGCGGAAGTTGTCTACGCGAATCGCATAGAGCACTACACGCTGCCCAGACTAAGCACCGGGGACTCAGAAGCACCGGTAAGTTTGGAGGAGGGAGGGGGAGCGAGTGTTAAATGGGGGGCATAAGGCATTTCTGGAGGCAGAGTGCTCTGTGAAATGCCTTTTAACAACATTAATGCCACTCTGCCTCCAGAAATGCCTTTTTAACCCTCTATACGCCACTCTCCCCAGAAATGCCTTATACTCCCTATATGCCACTGTGCCCCATGATATGCCTTTTAACCCTCTAAATGCCACTGTGCCCCAGGATATGCCTTTTGACCTCCCTATATGCCACTCTGCCCCAGTGGCATATAGGGGGTATAAGGCATTTCTGGGACAGAGTGGCAAGCCAGGGGGCAGATGTGCATAACTGGGGGGTAGGTTGAAAAAAAAAGGAAATAAAAACAAAATATTTTTTAGCTTTTATTAAAAAAAAATGTTCACATAGTTTACATGAATTAACATTTACTGGTAAAACTTTTTTCCTATAGGGTCGTCTTATATTCAGGCTTTTTCTTTTTTTCATAAATTAATATTCAGATTTTGGGGGGTTGTCTTATAATCGAGCAAATACGGTACACCTAAGAGGGAATCGGATTGAAAATATTTACTATTTTCAATTTTGTCAATCCATTTATCATGTCTCACTTTTTTTATATAACTTCTTGTTCATCCTTCTTAAACCCTTTTCCATTTTAATCTCATACAACAGATAGTGTTTTATCTTGTTCTTAACCTCATACAAGTTGCCCTTCCATTGCCTTGCAATCTGTACGAAAACAAATGTACATTCAAAACAGGTACATTCCTGTATCTGGCCATCTTAAATAAAGGGATATACAGTATATTCAGGATTGACTTTGGTTCCTAATAAATTATTCAAGCAGTCAGTTGCAAAGGACAATATCCCTATAACCTTTTCACACCACGTATGCTTCTAACCTCCTATGTTTTTCTTACAGTGCCAACATTGATTGGGTTAGATGGAATAAATACGAGCTAACCTTACTGGTATTAAATGACATCTGTTTATGATTTTAAATTGGTTCTCATATAAACTCAAGCAGTGTATGTTTTTCCTCACATGTCTTTTTTATTTAAGCCTTCGTCCCATTTTTGCTTAGATGGATAAGCTTTGATCTCATGAGCTAATCTTAAAATGTCTGTACATTTTGCTGTGACTCTAGGGATGTAGTTTGTATTGATACTTTTACCATGTTGTAATGTAGTTTTCTGTTTTTTTGTTTTAAAATAAATTCCTTTGCAAGAAATTCTCAGATAATGAAATAGTTCCTGCCACGGACAGGGCCATCAGCCGAGCCGTGACGTGGGAGTATGGGTGCCAACCAGACTTCCGGTGCGTTTGTCATTTTCCCTGAAGGGCACAAAGCAACCACCACCAACCCCAACCAGTCACCCCCAAAACTGGGTGTAAAACACGCTGCCACCACCAAGGACCGGGCGTTTTAGGTTACCCAAAAATCAATAGGACTGCAATATACATGCAATCCTCTGACTAAGATAACAACATAGTTAACCCCCTAGTTACGTGATACATATAAAAAAAAGGCAATCTCTAGGCTGAATTCGATTCGAGAACAAAGACAGAACTAGACTTCGTATTCGGGCGAATACGAAAACGAACACAAAGGGTGTTTTAACGTTCAGCCCGAATACCGAACATACGAACATGGCGGAGGAGAAACGTATACAAAGACGAAGACATACAACACGAAGAATCTTCACGTTCGTCTACATTTACTAATCTCCATGGTCTCTTCCCCATCTAGCCTACCTTATCTACGCAGCATCACAGGGATTAACAGGAGTGGTTCACCGTCAGGAGTTAAAGGGCCATGTGAGCGACTCTATTGGTTGCCTCACACGGCCCTTTAACTCCTGACGGCGGAACTTGGCCTCTATTGGTCGTTTGTACAGACCTTTAACTGGTGGTCTCCCCCGGCCACGTTGCGGCACCAGGATTTTAAAAGTCTGTACGAGCGTCTCTATTGGTTGCCAGCAGGGGGCTCGTCTGCCATCAACCAATGAAGTGCTTGTGCTTCATATAATTGTTTTATGCAGAGATATCCTATTCATCCTTTGACAAATTGTTGTTTTAATACTTCCATGGTTATATAAGAATTTCCATTTCTCCTAATACATTTATTAAAACACGATTGGACCATTTGTAGCCAGCAATTTGAGATCAGACATAGTACATAGCATCTACTGGTATGAACTCTGCCGGTTTCTATAAATTTCTTTCAAAATGTCCATAAAATTCACTTCCATTAAAGATTTAACATCTGGAGTGATTTTTAATATTATATATGTTCGCTAGACCACTTAAATTTATATTTTATTTTAATTTTGTCTACCAGTTGTCTACCAGTTGGCACGGGTTATGCAGGTTTTGGTCGCTAGGTCGGACCCTGGGTCTGGAGCTGCTGCATCCACTCAGTCCTCCTCCTCTACGGCCACTACTAATCCTTCAGCCGCAACACCTATTTCCGCTTCAGTTCCTGTTAAACTACCTGCTCCCACCCACTACTATGGTGAACCAGAATCCTGTTGTGGAGTTCTTAATCAATGCTCTATTCAATTTGAACTTGTTCCCCAGATGTTTTCTTCTGAAAGAGCTAAAGTTGGATATTTAATCTCTTTATTGTCCGGCAAAGCCCTAGCCTCACCATTATGGGAGAAGGATTTGCCTTTGATCTACAACTACGCCTCCTTCGTTTTGGCATTTCGTAGTTCCTGGTAAAGCTGCTACTGCCTCCCTAACCTTGTTACATACTACCCAAGGGTCGCGTTCAGTATCTGACTATGCCATTGAGTTTAAGACTATTGCTGCAGAGGTGAATCAGAACGTTCAAAAGATGCACTTTCTACCCGTGATCAGCCTAATGATTTAGAAGAATTAGTTTTTTTGGCCTTAGGACTCGATAACCGTATCTGTGAAAGGCAGTCACAAAAGGCCAAGAGATAAGTTTTTTTCATCCAGTTCCACCCGGTTCTTGCTTTGGGGCCTCCTCCTGTGCAGCTTCTACAGAGGAACCCATGCAGCTGGGGGCCACTAAATTGTCTCTAGTAGAAAATAACCGCCGAAGGTCTGAAGGTCTATGCTTTTAATGTGGGAAGAGTGGTAATTTTGTGCGAGCATGTCCTAAGAAGGCGGAAAACTACTGCACCCAGTTCAAGTAAAGTAGCCTTGTCTGGGTGATGATTCTAAAGCTCGTAACTTCAAATACTGTTTTCTCATCCCCATTTCCTTGGAATGGGCTGGGGCGAAGATTTCTGCTTCTGCTATGTTAGACTTGGGGGCTGCCGGCTTCATCATTGACATTTGCCATCAGGTCCCACTCTCCGAGTTGTTTCCTCCCATCGCTATTCCTGCCATTGACGGCCGTCCGTTACATCTCTCCTACATCATTCAGCATACTTCGCCACTGCTGTTGTCGGTGGGACTATTTCATCAAGAATCAGTTTCTTTCCATGTGATATCGTCTCCTACTTGTCCTATTATCTCCGCTTACATAACCCCTCTATCAACTGGCATACGGGGGACATTCTAGGATGGGGTTCTGCATGTGATAAACGATGTCTTTAATAACTTATTAAAGAAAAATAATACTGCTATTTTTTCTGTATCTGCTGCACCCGTGCCTTGGGCGCACCCCATAGACCTTATGATTGCCTGATAGAACTGCTACCTGGTATGTTTCCTCCTAGAGGACAAGTATATCAGCTGTCTATTCCTAAATCGCGAGCGTTGGAGGAATACATCAAGGACAATTTAAAGAAAGTATTTATTTGCAAATCCACTTCTCCCGCTGGGGCAGGGTTCTTCTTTGTTGCTAAAAAAGATGGCGGTTTGCGACCTTGCATTGATTATCGTGGGTTAAATTGAATTACCATCAAGAATAAGTATCCGCTTCCCCTTATACCATAATTATTCGACCGCTTACGGGGTTCTACCGTTTTCACTAAATTGGTTTTAAGGGGAGCTTACAACTTGATACGTATACGTAAAGGGGACGAGTGGAAAACTGCCTTTAACACCAGAATGGGACATTATGAATACAACGTCATGCCTTTTGGATTGTGTAATGCTCCAGCTGTATTTCAGGAATTCATCAATTATATTTTCATGATATTTCTCTGCAGTTTGTTATAGTCTACTTGGATGACATTCTGATCCATTCACCCGATCTACAGTCCCATCGCAAACACGTCCGAATTGTTCTATAGCGCTTACGTCAAAATCAGCTATATGCCAAATTAGAGAAGTGTCTGTTTGAAGTTTCTCAAGTTTCATTTCTGGGATACATCATATCGGCCCATGGATTCGAGATGGATCCCAAGAAACTCTCAGCCATCTCAGAGTGGCCCCGGCCTCGTGCGTTAAAACCTCTTCAGAGATTCTTAGGTTTGCCAATTATTATAGAAAATGTATTAAAATCTTTTCTAAGATTGTGGCTCCTGTCTCCCAAATGACCAAGAAGGGAGCAGACTGTAAAAGCTGGTCTGAAGAGGCCATTCAGGCTTTTTTTCACCTTAAAAAAGCCTTTGCTACAGCTCCTATACTCAGACACCCGGACGTTGCCAAACCGTTTGTCATTGAAGTTGATGCTTCTGAGGTAGGGGTTGGAGCTGTGCTCTCTCAAAGAAAAGAATTCCAAAACACGCTTCATTTTCTTTTTCTGAAATGAACTATGATTTCGGCAACCGTGAGCTACTGGGCACTACCATGGCTTTACAAGAATGGAGACATCTATTGGTAGGGGTGAGAAATCCTATTACCATCCTTACAGATCATAAAAACTTGGAATATCTCAGCAAAGCTAAAAGACTTAATCCTAGACAAGCCAGAGGGTATCTGTTTCTCTCAAGATCTCTTTCTGTCCCGGATCTAAGAATATAAAGGCTGATGCTCTTTCATTTGTCCTTTTCGTATTGCTCGTAAAATAAATCCTGTCTCCTATGAACTCCTTCTTCCCTCCTCCCTTAGGATGCCTCGAACCTTTCATGTCTCTTTGCTTAAACCACTCACCTGTAACCGTTTCTCCAAGTTTACTCCTCGTCCTGAAGCTATTCTAGTCGATTCACATGTTGAGTATGAAGTACAGTCTATCCTTGACTCCAAGAAGGTTATAAATTGTTTACTTTACCTTGTTCCTTCCAAGGATCTCCATGCTCCTGCATTACTTTAGAGGTTCCACAGGAAGTTTCCCAACAAACCTGGGAACTTTCGGCCTTCGACCGGCCCTCCAGGAGGGGGTAATGTCAGGGTCTTGGGTCCCGTCACCAGCGAGCAGACTTCCGCCCGCAGATGCCGGGTACCCGAGACTCCGTCCCAGAACTCCATTACTGGCAGGCAGAGACTCTGCCGCCAGCGCGGGAGTCAAGGGGTTAAGTCTAGGGATCCTGCTACAGGAGCACGGTGGGTGCGGCTAAGCCGCGTAGCTGGAATCAGGGAAATTATGGACAGCTGGAGGCTCGGCCGTGACGTCATTGAGGAGGCGGGATACTGGGCTGGCGCCGGATTTAAAAATCCATCTCTCAAGCACCCTGTTGTGGTCCTTATCGCTGTATCTTTGCTGGATCTTCGTTACCATTGACCCTTTGCCTGTCTGACTACTCTCTGGATTGTGATTCAATACCTCTGACTGGATTCCTGTGTACCAGTTTGGCTTGTTTGACTTCCCGCTTTGTGTCTCGACCCTCTGGCTTGTATGACTACCTGTCCCGTGTACCGATTCGGCTATCCTGACCTTCCATCCGTGTTAACCGCTTCAGTTCTGGCCTGCCTGTGTGTTTCGTCTGGAGCTTCCTTCACCTTGTCATACACTCAGTACCTATATCAACCTGCCCGCACTTGGCCTCCTTGCTGTTGGGATCCTCTAAGTCCTGGTTGTCTGCTACTAAGGGCTCCTCTCTTGGTATCGGTAGACTGGGCAGAAGAACTTCTGCGGTGAGTGCCATTTGTGCAGGCGGTCGTGACAACCAGGTTTGCACACATCTCAGGAGGGATTTTGTCCCACTCCTCTTTGCAGATCCTCTCCAAGTCATTAAGGTTTCAAGGCTGACGTTTGGCAAATCGAACCTTCAGCTCCCTCCACAGATTTTCTAGACCACTCCAGGACCTTAATGTGCTTCTTTTTGAGCCACTCCTTTGTTGCCTTAGCCGTGTGTTTTAGGTCATTGTCATGCTGGAATACCCATCTATGACCCATTTTCAATACCCTGGCTGAGGGAAGGAGGTTCTTTCCCAAGATTTGACGGTACATGGCCCCATCCATCGTTCCTCTGATGTGGTGAAGTTGTCCTTCTCCCTTAGCAGAAAAACACCCCCAAAGCATTATGTTTCCACCTCCATGTTTGACAGTGGGGATAGTGTTCCTGGGGTCAAAGCCAGCATTCCTCCTTCTCCAAACATGACAAGTTGAATTGATGCCAAATAGCGCGATTTTGGTCTCATCTGAACACTTTCACCCAGTTTTCCTCTGAATCATTCAGATGTTCTTTGGCAAACTTCAAAGGGGCCTGTACATGTGCTTTCTTGAGCTCAGGGACCTTGTGGGCGCTTCAGGATTTCAGTCCTTCACAGCGTAGTGTGTTACCCATTGTTTACTTGGTGACTATGGTCCCAGCTGCCTTGAGATCATTGACAAGATTCTCCCGTGTAGTTCTGGGCTGATTCCTCATTGTTCTCATGATCATTGAAACTCCACGAGGTGAGATCTTGCATGTAGCCCCAGACATCTTGCTGATTGATAGGGGATCAAATACTTATTTCACTGAGTAAAATGCAAATCGATTTATAACTTATTTGAAATGTGTTATTCTGGATTTTTTGTTGTTATTCTGTCTCTCACTGTTCAAATAAGTCTACCATTAAAATTATAGACTGATGATGTCTTTGTCAGTGAGCAAACGTACAAAATCACCAGGGGATCAAATCATTTTTTCCTTCACTGTATAAGAGGGGCACCTTTGTCTGGTTCTGGTCTGTAATTTGAACTAGTCAAATTTTGTCCTGTTGTTCTTGCTACTGGTTTCTTATACATAGCTTTTACAGCATTTAATAAGAATTTGTCCATCTCTGGAACATAAAATTCCAGTTAACACGGTCAAACGCATTTTTGGCATGGATCTCTACTATAAGCACTGGATTTGAGTTTTTATTTGCATGATCTAGTATATCTACTACTCTTCTCCAATCACTATATGATGTTCTTCCAGTAATAAATCCTATCTGATCTTGATTTCAGGAATTATATATATGTTAGACGGTTAGACAAAATACTTGCAAAATGTTTTATATCATTATTAATAAGGCATATAGGCATATAGTTTGTAATTATCGTGGCATCTTTCTTAGGTTTTAATATTGTAAGAATAACTGCCTGTAGAAGTTCCATTGGGCAACTTTTTTCCTCATTCATCTTATTATATATTTCCACCAAATATCTACTTAAATTTGTTTTTAAGTGTTTAATGAAAGTGTTATTGAACCCATCCGGACCCGGTGTTTTATGTTTTTTTTTTAGCTTTGTTATTGCATCTTCTTTTCTGATATCAGTTGGTTTAAGGACTCTTTTTTTTCTCTATTAATTATAGGGATTTTACATTTCTTTAGATCTGCATCTCTGGCAGCCTGTGGACGTCTGTGCGATGCGCGCAGACAACTTCTGCTGTTGCTGGCACTTCGACAGGGGCTTCTATGATCAAGCCCCGGCGGAAGTGATGAGCAGCAGCAGAGGTTGTCTACGTGCATCGTGCAGACGTCCATCAGCTGCCCCCACTAGACACCAGGGAGTCTGGGGATGCATTGGTAAGTTGGGGGGGTCAGAGTGGCATATCATGGGGGCATAAAGCATATCAGGAGGCAGAGTGTCATATCAGGGGAGCAGAGTGGTATATCTAGGGGGGCAGAGGGGCATACGAGGGGGCAGAGGGGCACATCTATAAGTAAGGTGTATTATAAATGTAGGGGGGACCTTAACATGGCTATTGGTTTTCCAAATTTCTGTTTGTATAACCTATGCTGACTAACTGCATAATAGATACCAACATTTTTAAAATACATGTATTCCTGTTGATTTGATAAAATACTGGTTTACCATTCCACTCGTGTATTTTTTTTTTAAAGAGCACCAAACTTTAAGTGTGCGGCATATAATCGAGCCAATACGGTATATCTTTGGATGCTGTTTATTTGTTACTTACTATTGTCTGTTTAGTACCATTTACTTCCATTATTGGTCGTTCATACGGACATTTAACTCATGGAGGAGGGAGACAAGTGGTATCTGCCGGGCAAGTTACGGCACCAGGAGTTTAAAAGTCTGTACGAGTGACTCTATTGGTCGCCAGCAGGGGGCTCGTCTGCCATCAACCATTGGCAGACGAGCCCCCTGCTGGCAACCAATAGAGTTCCTCATACGGACATTTAAACTCCTGGCGCCAGAGCTGCTGTGGTACACGTTAACCGCGTATTAACCCGCCAAAAACGGGAAAACAAAGAATATACGAACACAAAGAATGTCCACGAATATTTGCCCGAAGAGAAGACAGAAACGGGCGAATATTTGCGGAATACGAAGATTTTTTTTTTTGCCGAAGAGGAGCACGAAGGGGCACACGAAGAGCCCCCTGGTGACCAAGTCTAATGCTAACCCTTTTCATCATTTAATGCTTTGTAAACTTACCGGCCCCCATACCATGTCCTTTCTTTATGGGCATATTCGACAAGTCCTGAAGTGGAGCTTCCTTAGGCAGGGTTTGCCTGATTGGTGGAAGGAATTCACTGATATCAACCTTGACATGTTGGTCAAGGCTACAGTTTTGAATTCAAAGTTTTAGTGTCCTGTTCATACAGTGAGGTATTTTTGAAAATACTGCATCGTGCTTACATGACCCCGAAGCTTTATGTAGCTGTGGGTTTGGGGACTAATTCTCGGTGTTTTAAATGAAGGGTTTTGGAGGCAGACTATTCTACGCCTCTGGGCGTGTCCGGCTGTTGGGAGGTTTTGGGGAGAAGTCCACCATTTCGTGGTCTGGAAGTTGGGCATCCTGCTTGATTTGAAGGCAGAGTGGGCCCTGTTTAGGATTCTGCTGCCACTGAGGGGGTTGGAATTTCTCTGCTAGGGTGAAGACACTTTTGTTGACTGTATCGGCGGTTAGCAAGAAGGCTATCTTGGCTCAATGGATAGAATCTAGTCCACCGACTCTTGATATGGCTCTGAGTCGGCCTGATTTTCTTTTTCGTATAGATTGGCTAGAGGCGACCCTGCATAGGGAGGTGAAGGCGACGTCCTTTTTTAAAAAATGGTCCGCATTTATTGCTATTATGGACGACTCTATTAAGAATTCCCTTTACAACATGTTTTGCTTTACCCAATGGTACTGCCTCCAGGTGTTGCGGGGGGCTACCCCAATTCCACAGTTTCAACATTCTTGAGCTGCATTTGGGGTGGTGTGGGTTGTTCTTTCTGTTGTTTCTCTGCACTGTATTATGGATTACCTGCATTGTATGTTTTATGTTTCTATGGTTTGATCTGCTGCACTGTGCTGTTTCTGCTGTGTGACCTTTGTTCTTTGGCTTGTCTACCTTTTGTAATTTGTATATCTACTATCCTCTTTGAATATTCTCTTTTTTATTCAATATGTCATTACTTGTTCTCCATTCTCCCGCTACCCTACTTTGTATATTGTTATTTATCACCCAAATAATACCGTTATGGTCCATCCAGTTTACACCTTCTATTATTATTGTTTTTGTAGCCTTTATCAAGGCTTCATTTCTCAGGACCATATCTATTCCAGCATAAGATCCATGTGGAGCAGAAAAATGCTTCTTAAGATTGAATTATTCGGTTGTTCATATTTTCCACTATTTCTTATATTTGTTAAGCCTTCATATTTATGAATTATGCTCAAAGAGGATAATCACGTATGCTTCTAATGATGCAAACATATTAATGTTTCAAAACTTTAAGTTACCAACATAATTTAAAAACCTAAAAACCTCCATCCTTGCTAACAATTATTTTATTATTTATTGTTTTATATAGCGCCATCAAGAAAACAGATGAGAAGGGCCCTGCTCAAACAAGCTTACAGTTGAGGGAGTTAGGGTGTATTACACAATAGGTAAAAGTGCCGTTGTTAGGGATAGACCAGCCACACTAGTAAAAGTATTGTAGGAGGGGACTAGGAAAGGTGAGCTAAAGGAATATGGGAGGAAAGGGGTTAATGTGCTATGTTGTAAGCATCCTTAAAGAAGTGGGTCTTGAGGGATTTTTTGAAGGAATAGGCAGGGGGAGAGAGGGATACACTGGGGGAGGGCATTCCAGAGGATAGGGGCAGCCCTTGAGAAAACTTGTAAGCAGGCATGGGAGCTAGAAATCAGCGGAGAGGATAGAAGGAGATCATTGGATTTGCGGAGAGACTGGTTAGGAGTGTATTTAGAGATGAGTGAGGATATGTAGGGAGGGGAACCGCTGTGAAGGGCTTTGAAAGTAAGAGTGAGGATTTTGAAATGAATCCTGAAGCGCACAGGCAGCTAGTGAAGAGACTGACAGAGGGGAGAGAGGTTAGTAAAGCGATGTGAGAGGAAGATAAGTCTGGCAGCAGCATTCATGGTGGATTGTAGAGGGGTGAGACGGTTAAGAGGGAGACTGGCTAAGACAGAGTTACAGTAGTCAAGATGGGAGATAATCAGGGCATGGACAAGAGCCTTAGTGGCATGCTGTGTTAGGAAGGGACGGTTGCGGGCAATGGTTTAAGATGGAGGTGACAGTTTTTAGAGACAGACTAAATATAGGGGGTGAACGAAAGGTTGGAGTCAAGGGTGACACCAAGACAGGGTGCATGAGTAGACGGAGAGATGATAGCACCATTACCATTGAGGGAGATAGATGGGAGAATCATATCATTGGAGGGAGGGAACATGAGGAGTTCAGTTTTGGAGAGGTTAAGTTTCAAGAAACGTGCAGACATCCAGGTAGAGACAGATGCAAGGCAGTTAGTTACATGATCTAAGACAGAGGGAGAGAGATCAGGGGAGGATAGATAGATCTGGGTGTCATCAGCGTACAGGTGATATTGAAATCCAAAGTCTGAGATCAGTTTGCCAAGGGAGGAAGTGTAAAGAGAGAACAGAAGGGGTCCTAAAACTGAGACTTGGGGTACCCCAACTGAGAGAGGGAGGGGAGGGGAAGTGTTACTGGAGTCAGAGATGCTGAAGGTACGATCAGAGAGGTAGGAAGTGAGCCATGAGAGATCAGTATCAGGGAGGCCAAGATCATAAAGCATTTGAAGGAGAAGAGGGTGGTCCACAGTGTCAAAAGCAGCAAAAAGGTCCAGCAGGATTAGCATGGAGTAACAATAAATCACCATCTGTTTTTTGTCAGACCTTCATATTAAAAAATTATGAAAAAGAGAGAAGAAAAAAAAAACAAAAGAAATCCTTTATATACCCCTAGTAACAGAAACATGATAGTAATCAGAAATTGTGGAAAAGAAAAAAAAAACGAAATGCGTGTTCATCAATGTTTAGTCACCCTTGTAATTTACTTAATATCTATTATTCATGTGATACATTATTAAATCTTTATTTTCAAAATAGTGGGCTGGTAAAATAATAAATTATACCGCTAATGATTCAACC